>NW_027017669.1:0-37469 GCF_036013445.1 Caloenas nicobarica
CAGCAAAGCTGCTCATTTACACAGCCCCTCAGTAAACAAAGAAGACAGTGAATTGGAAAGGGGATAACAATATTACCAAGTGAAAAAACACAAGCGGCAACATAAAATACAGAAAACGGGCTGGGCCTGCAACAATTTACACTGTAACTGTTATGCAGAAGATGATGGGCAGTTTACTGCTTCAGAAAATAATCCAGTCATCAGTTTCCACACAGCACCCTTGAGCTCCTGGTTCCTCATGCTGTAGATGAGGGGGTTCACTGCTGGAGGCACCAAAGAGTACAGAACAGACACCACCAGATCCAGTGATGGGGAGGAGATGGAGGGGGGCTTCAGGTGGGCAAATATGACAGTGCTGACAAACAGGGAGACCACGGCCAGGTGAGGGAGGCACGTGGAAAAGGCTTTGTGCCGTCCCTGCTCAGAGGGGAGCCTCAGCACGGCCCTGAAGATCTGCACATAGGACAGCACAATGAAAATGAAACAGACAGAAATTAAACAGGCACTAAAGACAATAAGCCCAGCTTCCCTGAGGTAGGTGTCTGAGCAGGAGAGCTTGAGGATCCTGGGGATTTCACAGAAGAACTGGTCCAGGGCATTGCCCTTGCATAGTGGCAGTGAAAATGTATTGGCCGTGTGCAGCAGAGCAGCCCTTCTATGTTAGCAGAACCAGGACAGTCCCCACCGTTCCCTGACTGCACTTCAGCAGAGCTGGGCTGACTTAACGAGAGACCATGGGCAGAGGCCCTGCTTTTGGTTGCACATTTGGCCAGCACCAAGCAGGGCTCCAGCCACAGTGCTGAAGAAAGTTCTCCTAGAAAAAGAAAAGGGTGTCTATGTGTAGCAGGGGAGGGTCTATGGGAGTTGGTTTGATTTTTGTCAGAGGACTTTTCCCTGGCTTCTCACTGTCTTTTTTTTTTTCTCATCACACTGCCCCACGCTTAGGAAAAGCAACTGTCCAATGGCAGCTCCATCACCCAGTTCCACCTCCTGCCATTCGCAGGCACACGGGAGCTGCAGCTCTTGCACTTCTGGCTCTTCCTGGGCATCTACCTGGCTGCCCTCCTGGGCAACGGCCTCATCATCACCACCGTAGCCTGTGACCAGCACCTCCACACCCCCATGTACTTCTTCCTGCTCAACCTCGCCCTCCTCGACTTGGGCTCCATCTCCACCACTGTCCCCAAGTCCATGGCCAACTCTCTGTGGGACACCAGGGCCATCTCCTACACAGGATGTGTTGCACAGCTATTTTTGTTTGTCTTTTCCATTTCAACAGAGTATTTTCAACATTTTCAACAGAGTATTTTCAACAGAGTATTTTCTGCCTCCCTCACCTGGCCGTGGTCTCCCTGTTTGTCAGCACTGTCATATTTGCCCACCTGAAGCCCCCCTCCATCTCCTCCCCATCACTGGATCTGGTGGTGTCTGTTCTGTACTCTTTGGTGCCTCCAGCAGTGAACCCCCTCATCTACAGCATGAGGAACCAGGAGCTCAAGGGTGCTGTGTGGAAACTGATGACTGGATTATTTTCTGAAGCAGTAAACTGCCCATCATCTTCTGCATAACAGTTACAGTGTAAATTGTTGCAAGCCCAGCCCATTTTCTGTATTTTATGTTGCCGCTTGTGTTTTTTCACTTGGTAATATTGTTATCCCCTTTCCAATTCACTGTCTTCTTTGTTTACTGAGGGGCTGCGTAAATGAGGAGCTTTGCTGTATCTGTGTTTAAACAAATTAAAAGGCCTCACAGCCTCTATTTTTTACTGAGATCCTTTCACCAAGTTGTGTTTGGAGCTCCAGGGACAGTTCCCGTGCATGGGTGGAGGGGAAAAGAGTCCAGCCTGGCAGCACTGCCAGGGAGCACCAGCGCTTGGCCTTCCAGAGCTGTTCTCGTTCCGCTCCCACACTCTCCTTCTCATCCCTTGTGTTGGTGCAAGGCCTGAGTGCTCTGGCAGCCTGGTCACCGTCCTGCTGTGTGTCAGTCCTGTGAGCGCAGGCAGGGACAGGCAATGGGCACTGCTGTGACAGAGCTGGCCTCAGAACAGCCTTCCATGAAGAAAGCTGACCTCCTGAGGACACTGCCTGAAGGTTTAGGTCTTTTCCCAGAATTTCTCTGAAGAACACGTCCAAGAAAGTGGCCCACAGATTAAACACCAGAGTACAGCTGAACAGTGTGTGTGTGCAGGGCTGGGCACACAGTAGTGTCCTCTCACAGCCAGGCCTCCTGCCAGAGACCTGCAGGACCAGCAGAGCAGGGTCTGGGCTGTGCCCCTGTGCACTGGACACCCTGTGGAAGCTGCCCCAGGACAATTGTCATGGACTGGCCCTCACAGCCACCATTGCCAGCCCTGGCCTCTCACCCACAGAGGGACATGGAATGAGTAGGTTAGCAGTCCATGTTTGCATTGTACAGATGAGATGTGAGCATGCACATCATGTACGTGAGGTGACATGAACGCGAGTGAGCACAAACACCATCGACTATTCCTTGGGGTTCCATGAAGGCCTGTGGCACAAAGAAGGCCTTGAGGTCACTTCATATTGGGAGGAACACCCCATGGGAAATCACCGGAATGCAGCCCTGGGATGTGCTTCCTTTAACTGAGGTCCCCGTGTCCATTCCTCATGATGTGGGACATCTCAGATGAGTGCAGAGCAGGGGGACACACCACAGGGCTGAGGTGTCTCCCGTCCCTTGGGAGTGGCAACAGGAGGCCAGAGAGACACTGTGACTCATGCCTCTGTGTGTGAAAGGGACAGACTCTGTCTGTGAGCATCCCTGGGTGCATAAGGAGTCCATGAGGCCAGCTCAGATGCGGACACCTGACAGAACCCTGACATTTCTGTGTGTGACTCCAGGAACCAACAACACAGGCCCAGTGAGACTGATCTCAGCTGCCTTGGACAAGCTCATTGCAAGTGCTGCTGTCTGCTACGTCACCCTTGCCCGTGATTCTGGATTGTGCTCTCATAAGAATCAGGGTAATTAGAAAGGTTCTGGGGTCTTAGGAAAAGGCAGACATCAAAGCCATGTTCAAGAAAGGCAAGAACAGGCATTGGGAGAATTGCAGGTTAGTCAGCCTGCCTCTGTCCCTGGGAAGGGCATTGGACACGTCCTCCTGTAGAATGCGATTTTAGCTCTTTTGAGGGTGATGCCAAGGTGGGTGGAGGCCTTGAACAACCTCCACCGGTTCACCCGGCCTTGAGCAGTTCAGTGAGACAAGATGAGTGAGACAGGGCTCTCTTCAAGCAAGGCAAGGAAGCGAGATGGGTGTCTACAGCCTGCAGGGAAAGAGGGGCAGGTGCAGGACTGTGTAGAACACGCTTCGGTCTTGGTCAGGTCCTGGGGGCTAAGGAGGGGGATGGATGGGTGTGGTATTTTGAAGGTCAGTTGGGTCTCAGACGCTCATAATCCAGTCAGAAGCGCGTGGCTGTGAAGGGGACTGTGGGGTCATTTCTGTCTCTGGAGGTGACAGCCCAGCAGCAGGGACATGGCTGGGAAAGAACCTCAGCCTAAGTAGCCACAGGCCCTACCCAGGAAGAGGCCTTGGAGACGGGCTGTCATGTCCATCCCGCCTGAGTTCATGAAGGGACAGCAGCAGGGACATGGTCGTGTCCATCAGAGAAGCTGAAAGGCCAGCAGCAGTGCTGGGATTTAGAAGATCATGGTGAGGTGACTTCTCTCTGGTCAAGTGCAAGACCACAAGAAGACTAACAGGTTGGGTTCCCTGCTTGATGGGCAGTTTCTGAAGGTGGTAAAGATTTCTCAAGTAGTGGGAAAAAGGAGCAGTGAAAAAAAAGCCACCAAGTACAGATTGGGAAGTGGATACTGGTTATCAGGAGGAAGAAATGTCACTGGAAGGGCAGTGCCGTGGTGCAAGAGGTCACCCAGAGGGAGCTGGATCAGCCCATGGTTTGTGTTCCAAAGAACAGCCAGTGAGGGTGCAGACACATCAGTGAAGGGACAGAAATGCTGGGGTGAGAGCAGATGGGGAAGGGAGATGCGTGTCTACTGCCTGCGGGAAAAGAGGGGCAGGTGTGGGACCATGTAGAACAGCCTGAGGTGGAGATGGCAAAGGGTGCTGGCAAGGCTGGAAGGCACCAGCAGAACCGAGGTCTCTGTCACCTTGGCCATGGCAGTTGTCTCTGCCACTGAGTCCAAGGAGAAGACATGTTCTCCCCATGGCACTGGGGCCTCGTTGTCTCCTTGCAGCCCCATGGGGAAGCTGGAAGTTGTTGTACCAGTGTTGTCCTTCCCTCGGCCTTGCACACCCACATCCCACGGTCCCAGCAAGAGCCCTGAGCCGTGTGTGAAGGACAGGATCCCCCTTCCCATTGCCTGGAGGTCAGGGCTTCTCCTTTCTGCTTCAGAAAGCAAACCAAGGGGTTTCTGAGCATCAGAGCCACCTGCACAGGGCCTTGGCCTACCTGTCATCACAGCCTCCAATTATCTGCTCTAACGAGTCTCTGGGGAGGCTTTGTCAGGAACAGCCCTCAGTGGGGCCCATTAATACTTCAAGGAACTTTGGGGTTTGCTTTTGCCTTTGGCTTCTTGAGAGCTTTGTTGAGTCTCTTCTCAGTAACTGAGCTTCATGAGCCTCATGTACTCCATGGGCTCACTAAAATTCTCCAAGCCCTCACAAGCCGTGTCTCTTCCATCATTTTCTTCAAGTATTGAAGAATTGTAGAGCTCATTAGAGAGGTTTCAGGGGGGCGGGTAAAGAGGACATTTTGAATGAGTACTAGGGAGAAGTGAGAGAAGAATTCTCCCATGGATACTGGTGCAGAGTGTCTCCTGAGGAAGTTGGACAGGTGGGAAAAGCAGTCCCTTGAGGCCAGACACGGGATGGACATCCTTGCTTCTCACCTTTCTAACCTCTCTGTTTCACTCATTGGCCCCCTGGGAGTTACATCACTTTTCTTTACATCAGATTCTCCACTCAAGTTTGCACCTGATTGTTACAGCTTCTCTGCATGAATTACTTCATGCTTTCCTTAGAGATCTGGATTTAAATAGGCACAAAGAGGCTTTTTTAATTGGCAAAAGCAAAAAAGATAATGAGAAAGAAAACACAACATAATGAACAATAAAATATACTCTGTCGTTAGTTTCAGCCACTTCCAGTGAGGTCCATCGCCACAATTGAAGAGTTGCCTACAGGGAGTATGAGAGTGACAGCTGAAAGACAATTCAGCTTTACCTGCCTGAAGCTCAAAGCAGAGAAAGGTGACAGGCTCTGAATGAGCAAAGAGTGAGAGGAGCAAGAACCTCTGGGGAGCAATGGAAAGTGCAAATGTCCAGACAGGCTTCTGAAGAGATGACTGCAGACATGGTGGGTTGAATAAGGACAGGTAGAAACACCTGGATGTTCAGGGGGATTAAATACACAGTATCATAGGCAGAGTTCTGGAAATACAAGCACAGGGTAACTACAATATTTCTTCTCCTGCAATTCATACATATTGTAAAAATCCATATTTTGGCAGGACAGAAGTTCATGGACATTTTATTTAAAACATTGAATCATTTTAGCTGATGAGTGAGTTGTGGTTTTGTATTGTTTGTTTGTTTGTTTTTTTAAAAGAACTGAGAGCAGTTCTCATGTTTTCAGGCAGAGCTCCATGGTCTGACCATAAGCCCCCAGTGCAAACCTCCAGAGCCCTCGGTGTACCTGAGGTATCTGCCTGGGACTGGCAGTTATCACGCAAGACTGATAGAGCCCTGTCACTTCCATCATGTACATCTGGTTTTCAACACTTGTACACTTAATTAGGTAAGTTTCAAGGGTGGAGTGAAGGAGGAAGGTACAGAAAGAGCACTTAGAAGAAGTGATAGGAGAATTCTCCCATTGATACTGATGCAGAGTGTCCCCTGAGGAGGTGTGGACAGGAAGGAGCAGCAGTCTGCCTGGGGTCCATCACTGTATGGAGAACCTGCTCCTCACCTCCCCAACCCCACCATGTCTCTCTGTACTCTTGACTGTGTTAGTGGAAAATATTCATCCATATGACACATGTAAGGTTTAGATCCCTCCCAGAGATCTCCTCATCTCCCCAGTTAGCTCAGAAAGAGACAAACACACACACACAAATGGGTCTGGGATGGACTATTCTTGAGCTTGAACATCACAGAATCATAGAATATCTCGAGGTAGAAGATCCCCGTAAGGATCAATGAGTCCAGCTCCCCGCTGCTCGCACAACCACATAACACTAAACCACAAGACAAAGAGCATCGTCCAGACACTCCTTGACCTCTGACAGGCCGGGAGCCGTGACCACTTCCCTGGGGAGCCTGTTCCAGTGACCGACCACCCTCCAGTGAAGAACTTCCTCCTAATGTCCAGTCTGAACACCCCCTGATGCAGCCTCATTCCATTTCCACCTGTCCTGTTCTCACTGGTCAGCCGAGACAGGACATCGGGCCCTCACCTCTGCTGCCTCTCTGAGGAAGGTGCAGACTGTGATGGGGGCTGTCCTGCTTTTCGTTAAAACAAGACTAATTCTCTTTTGGTGAATTTTCCTTTCAGCTTAAGCTCTTCTAAGTAACTGCATATTTCTGCAGTTGGATGCATGTTTTTCAAACACAGTCTGCTCCAGAGCCGACAACGGCCAATATTGACAGTTTTACTGAGCTAACAGTAGGGCTGGTATGCAGAAAAGGCCTAGGACTAGATCTTATTGCTATAGCAGCCAACATCGCTGGTGAATCTCTTATGTCCCATAAGTGAGGGGGTTGTACTTGCAGGGAGGGGTGGACAGAACGAGTGACGCCAATTGAAAACTGAGTTGTTCCATGCCATCCACGTCATGCACAGTTTAATGCTGGGAGATCACAAGGGTCTCAGGCTCTTGGTCCATGGCTGGCATCTCAAGAGGAGCCTGCCCGTTGTCCTGCCTGCAACCCTGATCCTGGTTCCAGTCCTTGCATCCCTGAATCCAGTTCCTGTGCACTGCCGAGTCCAGTCCAGGACTTCCTGACGTCTTCGCTGCAGCCTCTGCTGTGACACCAGCCCCTGTGGCAGCATTTTGGCTACTCTGGGCAATACAATATAGGTTTTGTATATTTTGCCTTATTTGTCTCATTATTAGTATTACGAGGAAAGTTTTAATTTTTGTCTTGTTTTGTTTTATAAATCTATCCAAATTGTAAGTCTTTCTCCCTTTTCCCCCTTTTCCCTTTCCTTAGTGGGGAAGGGAGTGTGGTCAAGAGAGAACATCAGCCACACTTTATTGTTGCCACTGTGCTCGGCGCTGGTGAGGCCGCAGCTTGAATCCTGTGTTCAGTTTTGGGCCCCTCATCAGAAGAAGGACATTGAGGCACTAGAGAGAGTGCAGAGGAGGCGACAAAGCTGCTGATGGGCCGGAGCACAAGTGTGATGAGGAGCGGCTGAGGGAAGTGGTGGGTTCAGCCTGGAGAACAGGAGGCTGAGGGGAGACCTGATCACTGTCTACAACTGCCTGAAAGGAGGTTGGAGCATGGAGGGTGTTGGTCTCTTCTCCCAAGGAGCAAGTGAGAGGACAAGAGGAAACGGCCTCAAGTTGTGCCAGGGGAGGTTTAGACTGGAGGTCATTAGGGACATGGGTTAGTACTAGAGTTGGGTTATGTTTGGACTCCATGAACCTGATGGTCTCTTCCAACCAAAGCGATCCTATGATTCTATGGAGAGATGATCTGAAGGCAGGTCGGCAGCAGACCCTGAGGCTGTGCCGGGGGTGGGCACATCTGGCTCCTCCCAGCAGGATTTTGGAAAGTCCCTTCCCAGCTGTGAGCGCCAGGCCAAGGGCACGGGGCAGAAACAGCCCCCACCCCTGAGGGCCCTGGCCCCCAACTGGCCTCTGTCCCCAAACTACTCAAACTGCTGAACAGGCTCTGCCTCTACCTGAATGATCTTCAGTTTTAAGAAAATGCCAAACAAACGTGTACTTCTGGATGAGGATGGAGCAGGTTCAGGTCCAGGACCAGGGCTGCTGCAGGAGCAGGTGTCTCCAGCACAGACAGGCTGGGGGGACCTGTCGACCTCAGCACCCCTGGGCCCCACCATGGCCCAGTTCAGCAGCCCTGGGCCCGAGGGCTCAGCCCAGGGACAGCCCCACAACCAGGGTCAGAGCAGTTCCTGCTGCTGCCCCGAGGGTCACCAGCCCCAGTCAGCCCTGGGCCAGAGTGCAGGTGTCTGAGCTGGGCTGAGGTGGAAGGGGCTGGAAAACAGCTCATCGGGAGGAGGCGATGGGAGAAGGCTCAGCGTGTGTGTGGCAGCGGGGATGAACTGACACCCTCAGTTTGGTATCTGGATCAGTGCTGGGCTTGCACATGGACTAAGCCCCAGCTCAGAGCACAAATTGCTGTTGCCAGCCCTGGGTGCCAAGCGCTGTTGCTGCTCTCTCCTCCCTGGTGTGACTCGAGGAAACGACTGCCCTGCCTGCTCCTGCCTTGGGGTTGGGGAACTCGGGGTCAAAAGGAAAGACAGACTCGTGTGGTTATGTGATCTCTGAAGTGTCCTGAGTTTGCTTTGCTAATCACTCTGTAACGGTTCCTGAGCTATTAATTCGATTATAGGCACAGGGAGGCAAATGAGGCATGAACCAACTTTCCAGTTAAGGTTTCCTTCTTAGAAAAAAACACACTTCCATTTTCACATTGGCAACACACTGAAAGATGGACACTGAAGCAGCATCTGCCTCTTGTGAAAACAGGTAACAACGGATGGTTCCATTGATCCTTAGTTGCTTCCTGCACAGGAAAACTCTCCATTAATTTAATCTTTGGTGTACAGGCAGGGCCTTGCTGATGTTCCTGTGGAGGCAGCAAGCATGTGGATGTCAGGCTTTCTGCAGATTTGTGACTGAGTTTTCCTGTTTTCCCTAATAAGGAAAATCTTGCTGTGGACTCCTGAAGTCTTCCATAAGCTGATGGGTTCAGAGAAAGATGGGGAGCTGCAGTTAGCTCAGGGAGGACCAGTCAGCATCACAGGCAAAGCAGACTGGTACTCGACTTGGTGAACATTAATGGAATTTATTGGTAGATGAAACCGGCACCACTCCCCCGTCTTTGGGCAGATCACCGTGCACCCTGAACCGATACAGGCAGGTGTGGTCTGGGTGGCCCCAGTTGCTCAGCACTTGCAGCTGGATGTAATTCACAACCCCAGGGAGCTCGTTCTGAAACGACAAGAAGAAATGAGTCGCCTTTTCCTCTCTGGTACGTGACCACTGACAGAAGTGCCGCAGCGACGGCCTCGTTCAACAGCTTCCTTCCAGCTGCCCCGCGAGGGCTTTGGACCTGTCGTGGGCAAGATGTCCTTGTCCTGCTCTACCTCGTTGGGCCATGAGAACTAGTAAAGGAAGAAGCAGCACCCAGATGCCTCAGCAAATACGCTGGAAAGTTCTCGCCTGCTTTGGGGCACAGGCTTCCACAGTCAGAAGACCCAGTGGTGGTGTCAGGAAAACAGCTCATTGCCTTCTCTAGGAAGCCAAGGAAACAGAATGGCCTCCCTGTCACTGCTCACTGCCAGCACCAACAGAATCCTCAGGAAGCCCAGTATTTCTGGTCTTTAACTGGCAGAGCAGCAGTCGTGCATCCTACGGGATGTGGCCTCTTGTGTGCACTTGGGGTCCAGACAGTCAAGCTGATTCTAGTTTCAACTGTGGCGCTTCTAAGTGCTGAAGTTTAAACCCAAAATGAAAGAGAAGAAGAGCGGCAGTCCAGCCATGTGCCACCAGGAAGTTAAATCAGAAGAAAGGCCAGCGTGGCACACGTTCAAGGACAGGGCTGCCTGTAGCCCTTTGGCAGGGAAGCCTCTCCCCATCCAGCCGCATTTCGCCTCCTCTCCTACAGTTCTCCCCCCTCTTTGTCCCCATACCTTCAGCTGGAAGGTCTGACTGGGATTCAGTGCTGCCAGGAAGGTGAACTGTCCCAGGAATGTTCCCTGCTCGTCGTGTTCTTCCTTGAAGCCCTACAGAAGGACAGGGGTGGAGAAAACAAGAGCGTCTGGTGCACCATGGCAAGACTGAACTTCAGTCGATGAGGCACAGGCTTATTTCAGCTACGTAGTCCAAGGACCATGAGCACAAGGAAAAGATGAGAAGCTGCAGGTGGGCAGCACGGCACACTTGCCTACTCAACGAGTCCAAGCTGCCGGTCAGAAAAGGAGCAGACGCTCCCAGTGAGAGGGAGGTAACCTGAGGATCACAAATGCCACTGGCATTGGAAGCCAACAAGGTCTAGGACCATGCACTGTCCAGCTCCTTTTCCCTATGGCTCCTGGAGTAGCCTCTTGCCCCAGAAGCTTCCTTTCGAGTGGTCCATTGAATAAAAGAGGAATACAATGGGAAGGGAGCGACTCCAAGGAGCCTGTTTGTTCTGAGAGCCAGGAGGAACCTTCAGGCCACTCCACTCTCAGAACCACCTTCAGCCCCTGCTTAGAAATGCTGTGCAACCCCCTGCCCCCCACTCCAGAGAAATCACTTACGTAGACAGCAAAGTCCTTTGGAGCTCCGGAGATACTTTCTCCATGGAACGCTGTCCCCGACACATGGTCCATGCTGACGGCTCTGGGAATCACTGGCTCAGACAGCTTGATGAAGACCTGTCCTTGACTTCCTGGGAAGGGCCAGCAGCTTCCAGGATGATTTTCTGGCTGAACAAAGAAGAAGAAACTACATTGACATGGAGAAGGTTGCCCTGGGTCTCTCCCAGAGCTCTGCAGGCACCTCTGCCATTCTCCTTCTGTGCCGTGCTGACAGTTTGCACAGCGACTGGGCAGACACAGATTGCAGGAGCAGCCTGGCCTGGTAGAAGCTCCCACCGAGAACCTGGGGCACTCTGGGACAGGAAATACTCAGCAGGGAGACACAGGAGGAGAGCAGGTCCATGCGAGAAGGAGGCAGGAGAAGAAGCTTCGAGGAGCAAAGACGGGGGGAAAGGCAACTCTGAGCAGTGTGTGTGGGTCATTCTCTGACCTCTGTTTTACTGCGTCTTGGTGCTCCTACCTCAAGAACAAGCTCAGGGGACCTCATATAATCCATCACCGGCATGGAGTACAGGAAGACTTTGGCTTTGTCATTCCGGAGAGATGGAGAAGTCCTTGAATGAATGACAGCAGCCCCTGGAAATTAAAACATGAGCAGAATCATCAGGCAGTGTTGGGAGCAACATTGCACTGTTGACTTGAAAAAGCTTCTCAGTTGTCATCCATGTCCTACAGTGGGTTCCTCTCTTTCTAACTGGAATGACCCCTCTAGAACACACAGCAGGGAGTCATGGGCCGTGGAAAAAGACAAGAACGTGAATCAGGCTTTCTGTGCTTCCCATGGGGTCTGGCCCATTACAGACTCTGTCAGTGGGGGCACTTGTAGGGCACAAGGTGACCCTTGACTTCTTGCCCTTTCTCTCCTACCCCTGGGCACGTTCCAATGGCCATCTTGTCAATCTGGACAGGAAGCGCTTTGGAACTGGTTTGTTTGTACAGTGTCATGGTACCTGCTGATTTTAGGGCGTAATCAGGCATCGGGACCTGCATTTCTTCCAGCTTCTCCAGGGCTTCATTGATGATCTCCTGAACCGCCTGGGGAAGGAACACAAAGGAGAGCGCCTGTTGGAAGGAAAAGGAAGGGGGCAAGCAGCTCCCCTGCAAGACCAGGCAAGGTGAATGGGGACAAGGCCCATATCAGATGGAAGGAACAGCCAAATTGCCTGGAAGCCTCCCAGGTTTGCTCTGCTGTGCTTGACGGGATCAGAAAGCGGGGGCTGCTCACTCCAGTGCTCTGAATGCTGGAGCTGCGGGAAGGGGCTTTTCCCGTGGAGAGGCCCCAGGCCAGGCAGCATGGACAGACAAGGAAGCGTGGCCATGACAGCACTTGTTCCAGCAGCACCAGCCTGTTGGCTGTGACAGGGAATGGAGTAGGATACGTGCCGGAGGGAGGATAAAACCCCTGAGTAGATCCTTCTGCCTTGTGCCCTTACCCGTCCGGTAAAGCCTGGGAGCCTTCCCTGCTTCATGCCTTCATGGAGAGCCCGCTCAGCCACATCCTTTGCGCTCCAGCGCAGACTATAAAGCTGTTCCTGGAGCTTTCCGAGCTGGTCTGGCAGGGATTGGGTTTCACTCAGGTGTCCTAATTCCGCTGCAGTGCTCCAGAGCAATAAGGTGCCGAGTCGTCCCACATGGAAAACACCTGTCAGACGCACACCAGAGCTTAGAACTTGGTCTAAGGCTGGGTTGTGCCTCGGGCTGCCCTCTCCCCTTTCTGTGTCTATCCCCAGTGCCATTGTTGTCTCTCCTCTTATTGTCTTTGACAGTGGCCATCATGGCATATGGGCTCCGCAAGAGATGGACGTTCCCTGCCTTGGACTGTGCTCCCGGTCCTGCAGAAGATTTTCATCCCCCTGGGGCAGGAAAGCTCAGCCACGGCCTCTCCCTCGGCTGAAGAGAACTGGCTTAGCCCTCCTGGGGATGGCAAGTCACCCCTTCCTCACCCCCACACCCGTCCCGCTGGAGCAGGGACTGGCACAGCTCTGTCGGGGACTTTCTGCTCTCAGCTGAGCTCCTCTGGTCACAGCGGGGGAAGCGGACCAGGGCAGGATGTAGCCCCAAGTACATCCTAAAGCACCATCCTCAGGTTGGAGCTCTGCAGAGACTCACCGAGAGAGAACAGGCCGAGAAGCAGCACCAGGATTGTTGCCTTCAGTGCCTTCATCTTCCTGCAGAGCAACAAGGAGGAAAAGGCTGGTGAAGCTGGCGGTTCCTGTGCAGATCAGCAGCAGACTGGAGAGCAGCAGCAGGGACTGCAGCCCTTGAGCCTGGCGTTCCTGGCGTGTGCGTTGGCTTGGTCCTGCACCAGCTCGAGTCACTGCTGGGGTTGTCACCAGCTGCACCAGTGGGGATTTGTCATGGCAGCGATTGTTTCGTTAGGGACAAAGGGCTCAAGATTGACTCTGGACTAAGAGCAGGAGTTGCAACAAGAGCTGTGGCCACACTTCCCGTCTGTGGGGCTGGACAGGTATTCTTTGGAAATGGAAGGCAGATGATGAACGCTGTTTCTCCTGCCCACCACCTGATGGGGACTTGTGCTGATCCTGTTCTCCACCCTCTCAAGAGAAGGTTCAGCCTGTGCCCCTATGGCAGGCTGTATCGGGGCCACTGCTTGGGACTCCCTCCATGCAATCCAAAATAGACCTGTCCCTCATTCTGCAGAGATCAAAGGCTTTCTGGGCCTTGCCCCTGTGGTCATGAAGAGACTGAAAGGCGGCTGCTGCCTTCCACCAGCTCCAGAGTGAGCTCTCAGGCTGCCCTCGTGTTCCTCTCCTGTCCACCCTCCACCCACACCAGCTGGTGAGGTTGAAAACACACCTGGGAAAGGGGAGGAGGATTTTTAAAACATACCCGTTCAGACTTTGAACCTTTTCCGTCTGTCTCGTGGTACCTGCTGAGGTGCAGGTAACAAGCATCTGACTCGCTCACGAGTGAGCCAAAAACTCTGCGATCTCTGTTCCTTCAAGATCGAGAGTGACAAAGGCGCAGGGAGACCCCTGCTTTTATACCCTGCTGTGCTGACCTCAGCGCTGATGCTGCTTTGTGACATCAACGGCAGTGGGTGATGTCACAATGGAAGAGGCTGCGCCGCGTTGGGAGGCAAAGTCCAACCAGATAGCAGCGGGTTTTGCAGTCCTCTCTGCAAGGGCAGAAATCCTGCACCATAGAAAGATTGGAAAGGTACAGGAACATGTTACTCTCAGAAAACAGACTCTGTCAACCACTCTTCCTCTTGCTTACTGAAGTTCAGATGGTGTGAGAAAAAAAAAAAAAACACAAAAAAGCAAGGTTCTTGTTCTTATTTGATGGAGCCCATTATATCAGCCACTCAACATTAAGTCCAACTCCAGTCTGAACCTCAGAATAAGAAATGTCATCTTAAAATTTCCAGGAAATGGAAGGGCTTTGAAGTGGCACGACCAGAAAACATTCATGAAAGCAGCGCCATGCAAGTCCACAGCCCTGATCACAGACCACCTGCCCCGTTACCTAAGGCAATGATGTTCTCAGCTGATTTGCAGCCACTGACATCTGGAAAACAGCACAAGGTCTCTTGTTGTTTAGCGCCGAGCACACAGGTTGACACTGGAGCTGGTAAGAAAAACATCCACAGTCAGTCTGGTTTCATTGGAGGACATCAGGACAAGTTCAGTTCACATTCACAAGGAATCACAGCAGGTCCCACCAGTCCCTGCAGACCCCGACACGGCTCCTGTGCAGGGTCCCGAGGAGCAGTGAGCGCAGAACAAGAAACCTTCCTTCAAAAGAAGGTCCCCAGCCGGCTCTTTCCCCAAGCTGCACAGAGCAGCAGCTGAGAACAACCTCTGCCACAACTACACCCGGCTCTGCCGTCTGCAGGAGGAGACCAGCTCCTAAATGATCCCCAGCCCTACAGACACAGATCTTCCCCAGGGCAGTGCTCAGCAAATACCAGAGCACAGCGACACCTGGTCATTCAGTTGAAGCTGCCGGGGAGAAGGACAGGGGACTAGAAAGAGACAAATCAGACAAGAGAGAAGATAGAGGAGCCCAGAGAGAAAGAAACACACAGGGAAAAGGCTGGAGAGATGGAGAGATCAAGACAAATAGGGACGAGGAGCCACAATGAGACAGGGAGGAAGAAAGAGGAGGGTGGAGGAGCAGGACAGAGGGACAAGGGGATGGGAAGGAGAAGAAGGAAAGTTGGGTAGAGAAAGACAGGGACAGGGAGGGGGATGTACAGATGGAGAAAAGGAAGGAGAGAGAGCAGAACATAGGGACTGAGAAAGAAAGCAAAGGTCAGATGGGGATGAAGAGACTGACAAAGGGAGAAAACCCACAGTGAGCTGGAGGAAGAGGAAAGGAGGGCTGAGAAGCAGCAAAGAGGAAGAGACAAAAAATAAAAGGCAGAGCCAGCTGGACAGGGGTCGATTGCCAGAAGCAATGGCACAGGCAGCGGGGCAAGAATAAAGACAGAAAAGATGGGGACAGGCAGCAGGACAGAGGGACAGTGAGAGGATAAAAGGGGCAGGGAACAGGATATACATGGAGAAACAATCAGCAGGAACAGAGAGAAAGATAGAAGAGAAAAAAAGAGATGAAGAGGGACATGGGACAGGGAGACAAACAGAGAAGGAAAGGGAGAAGGACAAGGATTGTCAGAGAAACACAAGGACAGGGAGCAGGACAGGGCAACACAGACAGAGGAAAAAGGGTCAGGGACGCAGCACAAAGGGAAAGACAAAGAGCAGAGACAGGCAGCAGGGCACAGATAGAGGTAAAAAGGCCTGGGCTGGGCAGCAGGGCAGAGATGGAGACCAAAAAGCAGCTTTGGGCTGCAGGACAGAGATGGAGTGAGAAATGAAAGTGACAGGGAGCAGGAGAGAGTGACAGAGAGAGTGGAAAAACTACAGAGGGAGCAGGACAGCAAAACAGAGCGGGGGACAGACAGGGAGAAGGGCAGAGAAACAGAGAGGGAATGAGAGGGGCAGGGAGCAGGACAGAGAGCTGGAGCAGGAAGGGAAAATGAGATGGGCAGCAGAACAAAGGGAAGGAGAGACAAAGACAGGGGCAGGGAGCAGGACAAAGGGGTGGAAGAAGAAAAATGTAGTAATGGTTCAGGACTGAGATGAAAAAACAAATTAAAAATACACCGGGACTGGGATGGAGTGACAGAGAAAGGGCAAAGGAACAGGGGGCGGGACAGCACTGAAGGAATAAACAACTGTGGTGGGCAGTGGGACAGAGAGATGGAGAGAGGAAAAACAGAGCAAGAGAGAGAGGAAAGAAGGGGCAGCAGCTGGACAGGGGGATACGGTGAGAAAAGATGGGACCGGGAACAGAACAGAAAGGAAAGAAAAAAAAGGACAAAAAGACAGCAAGAGGGAAAAAATGCACAATCAAGCAATCAGGTCAAGAAGCCGACACCGGGCGGGCAGCAGCTGGGGAGAAACCGGGGACACCAGAGACCCTGATGAAGACTCTCGAGTACCAAGGATGGATTTCAGCAAAGTTATGGCGGGGTTATGGAAATAATTTATGTTTGATGCACTAACTAAGCAGGAGAAACAAATGAATATGCAAGAGGTGTATGTAAGAAACAGCAAGAAGTGCGAATCACACACACGCTCGATCAGAGGAGCAATCTTGCGAGTGTCCGGCGCTGTAACAAAAGTGCTGCTTTTACCACTTTCCAAACCGTGTTAAAGAACCTTTTTGCCGACTTTTCGGTACCATTTCCCCCCGCCCAGGAGAACAAGGCCAGAGCAGCCCACGCACACCTGAGCCAGATGCAGCAACAACATCCCCAGGGCCCCAGTTGCAGGAAAAAGGGCCCCAGGGCTGGGCCGGGGGCTGCTCAGCCTTGGGGCAGCTCCACGGGCGCCACGGCAAAGCTCAGCCTGGCCGCCCGCAGAGCCGCCGCCTCCTCAGCCTGGGCTGCGCCGCCATTGGGCGGGAGGGCTGTCAGTCTCCTCCCCTGAGGTGATCCTGGATCTGATTGGCTGCCTTAGGGGTCACTCCCCCCACAGTGCCCACCCTGCCCTGAGGTAATGTTTCCTGTGATTGGCCGGCTGGGATTTCTCATTTCCCCCCCTACCAAGTGATGGGTCAGACCACTTGTCAATCATCAGGGTGCTGCACTCCCTCCAGCTGTGATTGGTGCAGCCAGCACGGCCCGCCCCTGAACGCTGCCTAGCTCGGTCAGCTCTCGCCACCTTTCCTGCAGGCCTCAAAGCTGGATTGGCTGGTTACCTATCAATCACATGACTTGCCCCGCCTCCTCAAATGCCATTGGCTGTCCTGGGTCCCCTGACTCCCCAGAGACTTCCGGCTGGTTGTTGCCAGGCAACGAGCTCCACCCAAACATGAAACTGGGCCCTGATCAGAGGCCGTGGGTGATAAAAGACACGTTGGGACCCCGAACATGAGGATTTGGGCCCCAAGAAGGAGGCTCTGGGCACTCAAAAGGATGGGCAGATGCTGCAGGTGGCGCTTTGGGCCCTGAACACGAGGGGACCCTCTTGGTTCCCAGCCGAGCTGGGTTTGGTGCCCGTGACCCCACGGAACAGACACCTGTGCTGTCCGGAGTGGCCACGGAACAGACGGAGCCCAAAGCCACGGACTCCATGAGCTCAACGGGGAGTTGTGACATTTTATGGACGTTTCACAGGGCGGCCCGTGGGCTGAGGGCAACTGTGTGTGTGTGACATCAAAGGGTGGGCAGGGGAGCGGTGGTTGGTGAGGACGTATTGGATCGTGTGGGACCTGAGCCTGACGCCCATGGGGTGGAACAAGGGCTGGAGAAAGGACCGTCGTGTTGAACCCCAGCCGGTAACTGAGCCCACGCAGCCGCTCGCTCCCTCCCCGCAGCGGGACGGGGGAGAGAACCGGAAGGGTAACAGTGAGAACACTTGTGGGTTGAGTTAAAAACAGTTTAATAATTGGAATTAAAAAGAATAGACCAAAGATTTAAAAATGACATTTAAAAAATTGAAATTAAAATATGCAGTAATAAAAATTATACCTATGATAATGAAAAAGAAAATACCAAAGAGAAGGCATCATAGAATCATAGAATGTCCTGAGTTGGAAGAGACACACAAGGATCACCGGTTCCAACTCCTGTCCCTGCCCAGGACACCCCACAGTTCACACTGTGTGTCTGAGGACGTTGTCCAGTCTCTTCTTGAACACTGTCAGGTTGGGGCCATGACACCTCCCTGGGGAGCCTGTTCCAGTGTCCAGCACCTCTGGGTGAAGAACCTTTTCCTCATGTCCAACTGACCCTCCCCTGGCACATCCTCCTGACATTCCCTCGGGTTCTGTCACTGGTCACTAAGGAGAAGAGTTCGGTTCCTGCCCCTCCAGCTTCTCTTGTGAGGAAGACGTAGACTGCCAAGAGATCTCAGTCTCCTCCAGGCTGAACAAACCCAGAGACTTCAGCTGCTCCTCATATGCCGTCCCCTCCAAACCCTTCCCTGACTTCGTAGCCTCTTCTGGACACTCTCCAGTAGCTTTATCTCCTTTTGATCCTGTGTCCCCAGCCCTGCACACAGTGAATGCTCCAGGTGAGGCCGCCCCAGCGCAGAGCAGAGCGGGACAATCCCCTCCCTGCCCGGCTGGCCGTGCTGTGCTGGATGCACCAGGACACGGGTCCCTCTTGGCTCCAGGGACACTGGTGGCTCATGTTCAACTTGCCATTGACCAGAACCCCCAGATCCCTCTCCGCAGAGCTGCTCTCCAGCATCTCATCCCCCAGTCTGTCTTTAGAGCCAGGGTTGCCGTGTCCCAGGTGCAAAATGGTACCCCCGGAATATCGGACAGCATTTGTGCTTACTTGGGTTCATCTCGCCTCATGTACATGACATCCATTCTCACATCTCATTTGTACAATGCAAACATGGACTTCAGACCTACTCATTCAGTGTCTTTCCATGGAGGGAGAAAGAACCTCTCTGAGCTGGGGTGAGAGGCCAGTGCTGGAGATGGAGGTTGTGAGGGATTGGTCCATAATGATTGGGGCAGATTGCATTGGGGGTCCAGTGCACAGGGGCACAGCCCAGACCCTGCTCTGCTGGTCCTGCAGGTCTCTGGCAGGAGGCCTGGCTGTGAGAGGACACTGCTGTGTGCCCAGCCCTGCACACACACACTGTTCAGCTGTGCCCTGGTGTTTTGATCTTCAGGCCACTTTCTCAGAACTTCCTTGAGAAAAAGTTTGAATGAAGACCTAGGCCTTTCACCTTTCTCATGGAAAGGCTGTTCTGAGGCCAGCTCGGTCACAGCAGTGCCCATTGCCTGTCCCTGCCTGCGTTCACAGGACTCACACACAGCAGGACGGTGACCAGGCTGCCAGAGCACTCAGGCCTTGCACCAACACAAGGGATGAGAAGGAGAGTGTGGGAGTGGAACGAGAACAGCTCTGGAAGGCCAAGCGCTGGTGCTCCCTGGCAGGGCTGCCATGCTGGACTCTTTTCCCCTCCACCCATGCACAGGAACTGTCCCTGCAGCTCCAAACACAACTTGGTGAAAGGATCTCAGTAAAAACTAGAGGCTGTGAGGCCTTTTAATTTGTTTAAACACAGATACAGCAAAGCTGCTCATTTACACAGCCCCTCAGTAAACAAAGAAGACAGTGAATTGGAAAGGGGATAACAATATTACCAAGTGAAAAAACACAAGCGGCAACATAAAATACAGAAAACGGGCTGGGCCTGCAACAATTTACACTGTAACTGTTATGCAGAAGATGATGGGCAGTTTACTGCTTCAGAAAATAATCCAGTCATCAGTTTCCACACAGCACCCTTGAGCTCCTGGTTCCTCATGCTGTAGATGAGGGGGTTCACTGCTGGAGGCACCAAAGAGTACAGAACAGACACCACCAGATCCAGTGATGGGGAGGAGATGGAGGGGGGCTTCAGGTGGGCAAATATGACAGTGCTGACAAACAGGGAGACCACGGCCAGGTGAGGGAGGCACGTGGAAAAGGCTTTGTGCCGTCCCTGCTCAGAGGGGAGCCTCAGCACGGCCCTGAAGATCTGCACATAGGACAGCACAATGAAAATGAAACAGACAGAAATTAAACAGGCACTAAAGACAATAAGCCCAGCTTCCCTGAGGTAGGTGTCTGAGCAGGAGAGCTTGAGGATCCTGGGGATTTCACAGAAGAACTGGTCCAGGGCATTGCCCTTGCATAGTGGCAGTGAAAATGTATTGGCCGTGTGCAGCAGAGCAGCCCTTCTATGTTAGCAGAACCAGGACAGTCCCCACCGTTCCCTGACTGCACTTCAGCAGAGCTGGGCTGACTTAACGAGAGACCATGGGCAGAGGCCCTGCTTTTGGTTGCACATTTGGCCAGCACCAAGCAGGGCTCCAGCCACAGTGCTGAAGAAAGTTCTCCTAGAAAAAGAAAAGGGTGTCTATGTGTAGCAGGGGAGGGTCTATGGGAGTTGGTTTGATTTTTGTCAGAGGACTTTTCCCTGGCTTCTCACTGTCTTTTTTTTTTTCTCATCACACTGCCCCACGCTTAGGAAAAGCAACTGTCCAATGGCAGCTCCATCACCCAGTTCCACCTCCTGCCATTCGCAGGCACACGGGAGCTGCAGCTCTTGCACTTCTGGCTCTTCCTGGGCATCTACCTGGCTGCCCTCCTGGGCAACGGCCTCATCATCACCACCGTAGCCTGTGACCAGCACCTCCACACCCCCATGTACTTCTTCCTGCTCAACCTCGCCCTCCTCGACCTGGGCTCCATCTCCACCACTGTCCCCAAGTCCATGGCCAACTCTCTGTGGGACACCAGGGCCATCTCCTACACAGGATGTGTTGCACAGCTATTTTTGTTTGTCTTTTCCATTTCAACAGAGTATTTTCAACATTTTCAACAGAGTATTTTCAACAGAGTATTTTCTGCCTCCCTCACCTGGCCGTGGTCTCCCTGTTTGTCAGCACTGTCATATTTGCCCACCTGAAGCCCCCCTCCATCTCCTCCCCATCACTGGATCTGGTGGTGTCTGTTCTGTACTCTTTGGTGCCTCCAGCAGTGAACCCCCTCATCTACAGCATGAGGAACCAGGAGCTCAAGGGTGCTGTGTGGAAACTGATGACTGGATTATTTTCTGAAGCAGTAAACTGCCCATCATCTTCTGCATAACAGTTACAGTGTAAATTGTTGCAAGCCCAGCCCATTTTCTGTATTTTATGTTGCCGCTTGTGTTTTTTCACTTGGTAATATTGTTATCCCCTTTCCAATTCACTGTCTTCTTTGTTTACTGAGGGGCTGCGTAAATGAGGAGCTTTGCTGTATCTGTGTTTAAACAAATTAAAAGGCCTCACAGCCTCTATTTTTTACTGAGATCCTTTCACCAAGTTGTGTTTGGAGCTCCAGGGACAGTTCCCGTGCATGGGTGGAGGGGAAAAGAGTCCAGCCTGGCAGCACTGCCAGGGAGCACCAGCGCTTGGCCTTCCAGAGCTGTTCTCGTTCCGCTCCCACACTCTCCTTCTCATCCCTTGTGTTGGTGCAAGGCCTGAGTGCTCTGGCAGCCTGGTCACCGTCCTGCTGTGTGTGAGTCCTGTGAGCGCAGGCAGGGACAGGCAATGGGCACTGCTGTGACAGAGCTGGCCTCAGAACAGCCTTCCATGAAGAAAGCTGACCTCCTGAGGACACTGCCTGAAGGTTTAGGTCTTTTCCCAGAATTTCTCTGAAGAACACGTCCAAGAAAGTGGCCCACAGATTAAACACCAGAGTACAGCTGAACAGTGTGTGTGTGCAGGGCTGGGCACACAGTACTGTCCTCTCACAGCCAGGCCTCCTGCCAGAGACCTGCAGGACCAGCAGAGCAGGGTCTGGGCTGTGCCCCTGTGCACTGGACACCCTGTGGAAGCTGCCCCAGGACAATTGTCATGGACTGGCCCTCACAGCCACCATTGCCAGCCCTGGCCTCTCACCCACAGAGGGACATGGAATGAGTAGGTTAGCAGTCCATGTTTGCATTGTACAGATGAGATGTGAGCATGCACATCATGTACGTGAGGTGACATGAACGCGAGTGAGCACAAACACCATCGACTATTCCTTGGGGTTCCATGAAGGCCTGTGGCACAAAGAAGGCCTTGAGGTCACTTCATATTGGGAGGAACACCCCATGGGAAATCACCGGAATGCAGCCCTGGGATGTGCTTCCTTTAACTGAGGTCCCCGTGTCCATTCCTCATGATGTGGGACATCTCAGATGAGTGCAGAGCAGGGGGACACACCACAGGGCTGAGGTGTCTCCCGTCCCTTGGGAGTGGCAACAGGAGGCCAGAGAGACACTGTGACTCATGCCTCTGTGTGTGAAAGGGACAGACTCTGTCTGTGAGCATCCCTGGGTGCATAAGGAGTCCATGAGGCCAGCTCAGATGCGGACACCTGACAGAACCCTGACATTTCTGTGTGTGACTCCAGGAACCAACAACACAGGCCCAGTGAGACTGATCTCAGCTGCCTTGGACAAGCTCATTGCAAGTGCTGCTGTCTGCTACGTCACCCTTGCCCGTGATTCTGGATTGTGCTCTCATAAGAATCAGGGTAATTAGAAAGGTTCTGGGGTCTTAGGAAAAGGCAGACATCAAAGCCATGTTCAAGAAAGGCAAGAACAGGCATTGGGAGAATTGCAGGTTAGTCAGCCTGCCTCTGTCCCTGGGAAGGGCATTGGACACGTCCTCCTGTAGAATGCGATTTTAGCTCTTTTGAGGGTGATGCCAAGGTGGGTGGAGGCCTTGAACAACCTCCACCGGTTCACCCGGCCTTGAGCAGTTCAGTGAGACAAGATGAGTGAGACAGGGCTCTCTTCAAGCAAGGCAAGGAAGCGAGATGGGTGTCTACAGCCTGCAGGGAAAGAGGGGCAGGTGCAGGACTGTGTAGAACACGCTTCGGTCTTGGTCAGGTCCTGGGGGCTAAGGAGGGGGATGGATGGGTGTGGTATTTTGAAGGTCAGTTGGGTCTCAGACGCTCATAATCCAGTCAGAAGCGCGTGGCTGTGAAGGGGACTGTGGGGTCATTTCTGTCTCTGGAGGTGACAGCCCAGCAGCAGGGACATGGCTGGGAAAGAACCTCAGCCTAAGTAGCCACAGGCCCTACCCAGGAAGAGGCCTTGGAGACGGGCTGTCATGTCCATCCCGCCTGAGTTCATGAAGGGACAGCAGCAGGGACATGGTCGTGTCCATCAGAGAAGCTGAAAGGCCAGCAGCAGTGCTGGGATTTAGAAGATCATGGTGAGGTGACTTCTCTCTGGTCAAGTGCAAGACCACAAGAAGACTAACAGGTTGGGTTCCCTGCTTGATGGGCAGTTTCTGAAGGTGGTAAAGATTTCTCAAGTAGTGGGAAAAAGGAGCAGTGAAAAAAAACCCACCAAGTACAGATTGGGAAGTGGATACTGGTTATCAGGAGGAAGAAATGTCACTGGAAGGGCAGTGCCGTGGTGCAAGAGGTCACCCAGAGGGAGCTGGATCAGCCCATGGTTTGTGTTCCAAAGAACAGCCAGTGAGGGTGCAGACACATCAGTGAAGGGACAGAAATGCTGGGGTGAGAGCAGATGGGGAAGGGAGATGCGTGTCTACTGCCTGCGGGAAAAGAGGGGCAGGTGTGGGACCATGTAGAACAGCCTGAGGTGGAGATGGCAAAGGGTGCTGGCAAGGCTGGAAGGCACCAGCAGAACCGAGGTCTCTGTCACCTTGGCCATGGCAGTTGTCTCTGCCACTGAGTCCAAGGAGAAGACATGTTCTCCCCATGGCACTGGGGCCTCGTTGTCTCCTTGCAGCCCCATGGGGAAGCTGGAAGTTGTTGTACCAGTGTTGTCCTTCCCTCGGCCTTGCACACCCACATCCCACGGTCCCAGCAAGAGCCCTGAGCCGTGTGTGAAGGACAGGATCCCCCTTCCCATTGCCTGGAGGTCAGGGCTTCTCCTTTCTGCTTCAGAAAGCAAACCAAGGGGTTTCTGAGCATCAGAGCCACCTGCACAGGGCCTTGGCCTACCTGTCATCACAGCCTCCAATTATCTGCTCTAACGAGTCTCTGGGGAGGCTTTGTCAGGAACAGCCCTCAGTGGGGCCCATTAATACTTCAAGGAACTTTGGGGTTTGCTTTTGCCTTTGGCTTCTTGAGAGCTTTGTTGAGTCTCTTCTCAGTAACTGAGCTTCATGAGCCTCATGTACTCCATGGGCTCACTAAAATTCTCCAAGCCCTCACAAGCCGTGTCTCTTCCATCATTTTCTTCAAGTATTGAAGAATTGTAGAGCTCATTAGAGAGGTTTCAGGGGGGCGGGTAAAGAGGACATTTTGAATGAGTACTAGGGAGAAGTGAGAGAAGAATTCTCCCATGGATACTGGTGCAGAGTGTCTCCTGAGGAAGTTGGACAGGTGGGAAAAGCAGTCCCTTGAGGCCAGACACGGGATGGACATCCTTGCTTCTCACCTTTCTAACCTCTCTGTTTCACTCATTGGCCCCCTGGGAGTTACATCACTTTTCTTTACATCAGATTCTCCACTCAAGTTTGCACCTGATTGTTACAGCTTCTCTGCATGAATTACTTCATGCTTTCCTTAGAGATCTGGATTTAAATAGGCACAAAGAGGCTTTTTTAATTGGCAAAAGCAAAAAAGATAATGAGAAAGAAAACACAACATAATGAACAATAAAATATACTCTGTCGTTAGTTTCAGCCACTTCCAGTGAGGTCCATCGCCACAATTGAAGAGTTGCCTACAGGGAGTATGAGAGTGACAGCTGAAAGACAATTCAGCTTTACCTGCCTGAAGCTCAAAGCAGAGAAAGGTGACAGGCTCTGAATGAGCAAAGAGTGAGAGGAGCAAGAACCTCTGGGGAGCAATGGAAAGTGCAAATGTCCAGACAGGCTTCTGAAGAGATGACTGCAGACATGGTGGGTTGAATAAGGACAGGTAGAAACACCTGGATGTTCAGGGGGATTAAATACACAGTATCATAGGCAGAGTTCTGGAAATACAAGCACAGGGTAACTACAATATTTCTTCTCCTGCAATTCATACATATTGTAAAAATCCATATTTTGGCAGGACAGAAGTTCATGGACATTTTATTTAAAACATTGAATCATTTTAGCTGATGAGTGAGTTGTGGTTTTGTATTGTTTGTTTGTTTGTTTTTTTAAAAGAACTGAGAGCAGTTCTCATGTTTTCAGGCAGAGCTCCATGGTCTGACCATAAGCCCCCAGTGCAAACCTCCAGAGCCCTCGGTGTACCTGAGGTATCTGCCTGGGACTGGCAGTTATCACGCAAGACTGATAGAGCCCTGTCACTTCCATCATGTACATCTGGTTTTCAACACTTGTACACTTAATTAGGTAAGTTTCAAGGGTGGAGTGAAGGAGGAAGGTACAGAAAGAGCACTTAGAAGAAGTGATAGGAGAATTCTCCCATTGATACTGATGCAGAGTGTCCCCTGAGGAGGTGTGGACAGGAAGGAGCAGCAGTCTGCCTGGGGTCCATCACTGTATGGAGAACCTGCTCCTCACCTCCCCAACCCCACCATGTCTCTCTGTACTCTTGACTGTGTTAGTGGAAAATATTCATCCATATGACACATGTAAGGTTTAGATCCCTCCCAGAGATCTCCTCATCTCCCCAGTTAGCTCAGAAAGAGACAAACACACACACACAAATGGGTCTGGGATGGACTATTCTTGAGCTTGAACATCACAGAATCATAGAATATCTCGAGGTAGAAGATCCCCGTAAGGATCAATGAGTCCAGCTCCCCGCTGCTCGCACAACCACATAACACTAAACCACAAGACAAAGAGCATCGTCCAGACACTCCTTGACCTCTGACAGGCCGGGAGCCGTGACCACTTCCCTGGGGAGCCTGTTCCAGTGACCGACCACCCTCCAGTGAAGAACTTCCTCCTAATGTCCAGTCTGAACACCCCCTGATGCAGCCTCATTCCATTTCCACCTGTCCTGTTCTCACTGGTCAGCCGAGACAGGACATCGGGCCCTCACCTCTGCTGCCTCTCTGAGGAAGGTGCAGACTGTGATGGGGGCTGTCCTGCTTTTCGTTAAAACAAGACTAATTCTCTTTTGGTGAATTTTCCTTTCAGCTTAAGCTCTTCTAAGTAACTGCATATTTCTGCAGTTGGATGCATGTTTTTCAAACACAGTCTGCTCCAGAGCCGACAACGGCCAATATTGACAGTTTTACTGAGCTAACAGTAGGGCTGGTATGCAGAAAAGGCCTAGGACTAGATCTTATTGCTATAGCAGCCAACATCGCTGGTGAATCTCTTATGTCCCATAAGTGAGGGGGTTGTACTTGCAGGGAGGGGTGGACAGAACGAGTGACGCCAATTGAAAACTGAGTTGTTCCATGCCATCCACGTCATGCACAGTTTAATGCTGGGAGATCACAAGGGTCTCAGGCTCTTGGTCCATGGCTGGCATCTCAAGAGGAGCCTGCCCGTTGTCCTGCCTGCAACCCTGATCCTGGTTCCAGTCCTTGCATCCCTGAATCCAGTTCCTGTGCACTGCCGAGTCCAGTCCAGGACTTCCTGACGTCTTCGCTGCAGCCTCTGCTGTGACACCAGCCCCTGTGGCAGCATTTTGGCTACTCTGGGCAATACAATATAGGTTTTGTATATTTTGCCTTATTTGTCTCATTATTAGTATTACGAGGAAAGTTTTAATTTTTGTCTTGTTTTGTTTTATAAATCTATCCAAATTGTAAGTCTTTCTCCCTTTTCCCCCTTTTCCCTTTCCTTAGTGGGGAAGGGAGTGTGGTCAAGAGAGAACATCAGCCACACTTTATTGTTGCCACTGTGCTCGGCGCTGGTGAGGCCGCAGCTTGAATCCTGTGTTCAGTTTTGGGCCCCTCATCAGAAGAAGGACATTGAGGCACTAGAGAGAGTGCAGAGGAGGCGACAAAGCTGCTGATGGGCCGGAGCACAAGTGTGATGAGGAGCGGCTGAGGGAAGTGGTGGGTTCAGCCTGGAGAACAGG
This sequence comes from Caloenas nicobarica, assembly GCF_036013445.1. Classification (NCBI taxonomy): domain Eukaryota; kingdom Metazoa; phylum Chordata; class Aves; order Columbiformes; family Columbidae; genus Caloenas; species Caloenas nicobarica. The sequence continues at coordinate 26,523 of NW_027017669.1, forward strand.
AGGCTGAGGGGAGACCTGATCACTGTCTACAACTGCCTGAAAGGAGGTTGGAGCATGGAGGGTGTTGGTCTCTTCTCCCAAGGAGCAAGTGAGAGGACAAGAGGAAACGGCCTCAAGTTGTGCCAGGGGAGGTTTAGACTGGAGGTCATTAGGGACATGGGTTAGTACTAGAGTTGGGTTATGTTTGGACTCCATGAACCTGATGGTCTCTTCCAACCAAAGCGATCCTATGATTCTATGGAGAGATGATCTGAAGGCAGGTCGGCAGCAGACCCTGAGGCTGTGCCGGGGGTGGGCACATCTGGCTCCTCCCAGCAGGATTTTGGAAAGTCCCTTCCCAGCTGTGAGCGCCAGGCCAAGGGCACGGGGCAGAAACAGCCCCCACCCCTGAGGGCCCTGGCCCCCAACTGGCCTCTGTCCCCAAACTACTCAAACTGCTGAACAGGCTCTGCCTCTACCTGAATGATCTTCAGTTTTAAGAAAATGCCAAACAAACGTGTACTTCTGGATGAGGATGGAGCAGGTTCAGGTCCAGGACCAGGGCTGCTGCAGGAGCAGGTGTCTCCAGCACAGACAGGCTGGGGGGACCTGTCGACCTCAGCACCCCTGGGCCCCACCATGGCCCAGTTCAGCAGCCCTGGGCCCGAGGGCTCAGCCCAGGGACAGCCCCACAACCAGGGTCAGAGCAGTTCCTGCTGCTGCCCCGAGGGTCACCAGCCCCAGTCAGCCCTGGGCCAGAGTGCAGGTGTCTGAGCTGGGCTGAGGTGGAAGGGGCTGGAAAACAGCTCATCGGGAGGAGGCGATGGGAGAAGGCTCAGCGTGTGTGTGGCAGCGGGGATGAACTGACACCCTCAGTTTGGTATCTGGATCAGTGCTGGGCTTGCACATGGACTAAGCCCCAGCTCAGAGCACAAATTGCTGTTGCCAGCCCTGGGTGCCAAGCGCTGTTGCTGCTCTCTCCTCCCTGGTGTGACTCGAGGAAACGACTGCCCTGCCTGCTCCTGCCTTGGGGTTGGGGAACTCGGGGTCAAAAGGAAAGACAGACTCGTGTGGTTATGTGATCTCTGAAGTGTCCTGAGTTTGCTTTGCTAATCACTCTGTAACGGTTCCTGAGCTATTAATTCGATTATAGGCACAGGGAGGCAAATGAGGCATGAACCAACTTTCCAGTTAAGGTTTCCTTCTTAGAAAAAAACACACTTCCATTTTCACATTGGCAACACACTGAAAGATGGACACTGAAGCAGCATCTGCCTCTTGTGAAAACAGGTAACAACGGATGGTTCCATTGATCCTTAGTTGCTTCCTGCACAGGAAAACTCTCCATTAATTTAATCTTTGGTGTACAGGCAGGGCCTTGCTGATGTTCCTGTGGAGGCAGCAAGCATGTGGATGTCAGGCTTTCTGCAGATTTGTGACTGAGTTTTCCTGTTTTCCCTAATAAGGAAAATCTTGCTGTGGACTCCTGAAGTCTCCCATAAGCTGATGGGTTCAGAGAAAGATGGGGAGCTGCAGTTAGCTCAGGGAGGACCAGTCAGCATCACAGGCAAAGCAGACTGGTACTCGACTTGGTGAACATTAATGGAATTTATTGGTAGATGAAACCGGCACCACTCCCCCGTCTTTGGGCAGATCACCGTGCACCCTGAACCGATACAGGCAGGTGTGGTCTGGGTGGCCCCAGTTGCTCAGCACTTGCAGCTGGATGTAATTCACAACCCCAGGGAGCTCGTTCTGAAACGACAAGAAGAAATGAGTCGCCTTTTCCTCTCTGGTACGTGACCACTGACAGAAGTGCCGCAGCGACGGCCTCGTTCAACAGCTTCCTTCCAGCTGCCCCGCGAGGGCTTTGGACCTGTCGTGGGCAAGATGTCCTTGTCCTGCTCTACCTCGTTGGGCCATGAGAACTAGTAAAGGAAGAAGCAGCACCCAGATGCCTCAGCAAATACGCTGGAAAGTTCTCGCCTGCTTTGGGGCACAGGCTTCCACAGTCAGAAGACCCAGTGGTGGTGTCAGGAAAACAGCTCATTGCCTTCTCTAGGAAGCCAAGGAAACAGAATGGCCTCCCTGTCACTGCTCACTGCCAGCACCAACAGAATCCTCAGGAAGCCCAGTATTTCTGGTCTTTAACTGGCAGAGCAGCAGTCGTGCATCCTACGGGATGTGGCCTCTTGTGTGCACTTGGGGTCCAGACAGTCAAGCTGATTCTAGTTTCAACTGTGGCGCTTCTAAGTGCTGAAGTTTAAACCCAAAATGAAAGAGAAGAAGAGCGGCAGTCCAGCCATGTGCCACCAGGAAGTTAAATCAGAAGAAAGGCCAGCGTGGCACACGTTCAAGGACAGGGCTGCCTGTAGCCCTTTGGCAGGGAAGCCTCTCCCCATCCAGCCGCATTTCGCCTCCTCTCCTACAGTTCTCCCCCCTCTTTGTCCCCATACCTTCAGCTGGAAGGTCTGACTGGGATTCAGTGCTGCCAGGAAGGTGAACTGTCCCAGGAATGTTCCCTGCTCGTCGTGTTCTTCCTTGAAGCCCTACAGAAGGACAGGGGTGGAGAAAACAAGAGCGTCTGGTGCACCATGGCAAGACTGAACTTCAGTCGATGAGGCACAGGCTTATTTCAGCTACGTAGTCCAAGGACCATGAGCACAAGGAAAAGATGAGAAGCTGCAGGTGGGCAGCACGGCACACTTGCCTACTCAACGAGTCCAAGCTGCCGGTCAGAAAAGGAGCAGACGCTCCCAGTGAGAGGGAGGTAACCTGAGGATCACAAATGCCACTGGCATTGGAAGCCAACAAGGTCTAGGACCATGCACTGTCCAGCTCCTTTTCCCTATGGCTCCTGGAGTAGCCTCTTGCCCCAGAAGCTTCCTTTCGAGTGGTCCATTGAATAAAAGAGGAATACAATGGGAAGGGAGCGACTCCAAGGAGCCTGTTTGTTCTGAGAGCCAGGAGGAACCTTCAGGCCACTCCACTCTCAGAACCACCTTCAGCCCCTGCTTAGAAATGCTGTGCAACCCCCTGCCCCCCACTCCAGAGAAATCACTTACGTAGACAGCAAAGTCCTTTGGAGCTCCGGAGATACTTTCTCCATGGAACGCTGTCCCCGACACATGGTCCATGCTGACGGCTCTGGGAATCACTGGCTCAGACAGCTTGATGAAGACCTGTCCTTGACTTCCTGGGAAGGGCCAGCAGCTTCCAGGATGATTTTCTGGCTGAACAAAGAAGAAGAAACTACATTGACATGGAGAAGGTTGCCCTGGCCCTCTCCCAGAGCTCTGCAGGCACCTCTGCCATTCTCCTTCTGTGCCGTGCTGACAGTTTGCACAGCGACTGGGCAGACACAGATTGCAGGAGCAGCCTGGCCTGGTAGAAGCTCCCACCGAGAACCTGGGGCACTCTGGGACAGGAAATACTCAGCAGGGAGACACAGGAGGAGAGCAGGTCCATGCGAGAAGGAGGCAGGAGAAGAAGCTTCGAGGAGCAAAGACGGGGGGAAAGGCAACTCTGAGCAGTGTGTGTGGGTCATTCTCTGACCTCTGTTTTACTGCGTCTTGGTGCTCCTACCTCAAGAACAAGCTCAGGGGACCTCATATAATCCATCACCGGCATGGAGTACAGGAAGACTTTGGCTTTGTCATTCCGGAGAGATGGAGAAGTCCTTGAATGAATGACAGCAGCCCCTGGAAATTAAAACATGAGCAGAATCATCAGGCAGTGTTGGGAGCAACATTGCACTGTTGACTTGAAAAAGCTTCTCAGTTGTCATCCATGTCCTACAGTGGGTTCCTCTCTTTCTAACTGGAATGACCCCTCTAGAACACACAGCAGGGAGTCATGGGCCGTGGAAAAAGACAAGAACGTGAATCAGGCTTTCTGTGCTTCCCATGGGGTCTGGCCCATTACAGACTCTGTCAGTGGGGGCACTTGTAGGGCACAAGGTGACCCTTGACTTCTTGCCCTTTCTCTCCTACCCCTGGGCACGTTCCAATGGCCATCTTGTCAATCTGGACAGGAAGCGCTTTGGAACTGGTTTGTTTGTACAGTGTCATGGTACCTGCTGATTTTAGGGCGTAATCAGGCATCGGGACCTGCATTTCTTCCAGCTTCTCCAGGGCTTCATTGATGATCTCCTGAACCGCCTGGGGAAGGAACACAAAGGAGAGCGCCTGTTGGAAGGAAAAGGAAGGGGGCAAGCAGCTCCCCTGCAAGACCAGGCAAGGTGAATGGGGACAAGGCCCATATCAGATGGAAGGAACAGCCAAATTGCCTGGAAGCCTCCCAGGTTTGCTCTGCTGTGCTTGACGGGATCAGAAAGCGGGGGCTGCTCACTCCAGTGCTCTGAATGCTGGAGCTGCGGGAAGGGGCTTTTCCCGTGGAGAGGCCCCAGGCCAGGCAGCATGGACAGACAAGGAAGCGTGGCCATGACAGCACTTGTTCCAGCAGCACCAGCCTGTTGGCTGTGACAGGGAATGGAGTAGGATACGTGCCGGAGGGAGGATAAAACCCCTGAGTAGATCCTTCTGCCTTGTGCCCTTACCCGTCCGGTAAAGCCTGGGAGCCTTCCCTGCTTCATGCCTTCATGGAGAGCCCGCTCAGCCACATCCTTTGCGCTCCAGCGCAGACTATAAAGCTGTTCCTGGAGCTTTCCGAGCTGGTCTGGCAGGGATTGGGTTTCACTCAGGTGTCCTAATTCCGCTGCAGTGCTCCAGAGCAATAAGGTGCCGAGTCGTCCCACATGGAAAACACCTGTCAGACGCACACCAGAGCTTAGAACTTGGTCTAAGGCTGGGTTGTGCCTCGGGCTGCCCTCTCCCCTTTCTGTGTCTATCCCCAGTGCCATTGTTGTCTCTCCTCTTATTGTCTTTGACAGTGGCCATCATGGCATATGGGCTCCGCAAGAGATGGACGTTCCCTGCCTTGGACTGTGCTCCCGGTCCTGCAGAAGATTTTCATCCCCCTGGGGCAGGAAAGCTCAGCCACGGCCTCTCCCTCGGCTGAAGAGAACTGGCTTAGCCCTCCTGGGGATGGCAAGTCACCCCTTCCTCACCCCCACACCCGTCCCGCTGGAGCAGGGACTGGCACAGCTCTGTCGGGGACTTTCTGCTCTCAGCTGAGCTCCTCTGGTCACAGCGGGGGAAGCGGACCAGGGCAGGATGTAGCCCCAAGTACATCCTAAAGCACCATCCTCAGGTTGGAGCTCTGCAGAGACTCACCGAGAGAGAACAGGCCGAGAAGCAGCACCAGGATTGTTGCCTTCAGTGCCTTCATCTTCCTGCAGAGCAACAAGGAGGAAAAGGCTGGTGAAGCTGGCGGTTCCCGTGCAGATCAGCAGCAGACTGGAGAGCAGCAGCAGGGACTGCAGCCCTTGAGCCTGGCGTTCCTGGCGTGTGCGTTGGCTTGGTCCTGCACCAGCTCGAGTCACTGCTGGGGTTGTCACCAGCTGCACCAGTGGGGATTTGTCATGGCAGCGATTGTTTCGTTAGGGACAAAGGGCTCAAGATTGACTCTGGACTAAGAGCAGGAGTTGCAACAAGAGCTGTGGCCACACTTCCCGTCTGTGGGGCTGGACAGGTATTCTTTGGAAATGGAAGGCACATGATGAACGCTGTTTCTCCTGCCCACCACCTGATGGGGACTTGTGCTGATCCTGTTCTCCACCCTCTCAAGAGAAGGTTCAGCCTGTGCCCCTATGGCAGGCTGTATCGGGGCCACTGCTTGGGACTCCCTCCATGCAATCCAAAATAGACCTGTCCCTCATTCTGCAGAGATCAAAGGCTTTCTGGGCCTTGCCCCTGTGGTCATGAAGAGACTGAAAGGCGGCTGCTGCCTTCCACCAGCTCCAGAGTGAGCTCTCAGGCTGCCCTCGTGTTCCTCTCCTGTCCACCCTCCACCCACACCAGCTGGTGAGGTTGAAAACACACCTGGGAAAGGGGAGGAGGATTTTTAAAACATACCCGTTCAGACTTTGAACCTTTTCCGTCTGTCTCGTGGTACCTGCTGAGGTGCAGGTAACAAGCATCTGACTCGCTCACGAGTGAGCCAAAAACTCTGCGATCTCTGTTCCTTCAAGATCGAGAGTGACAAAGGCGCAGGGAGACCCCTGCTTTTATACCCTGCTGTGCTGACCTCAGCGCTGATGCTGCTTTGTGACATCAACGGCAGTGGGTGATGTCACAATGGAAGAGGCTGCGCCGCGTTGGGAGGCAAAGTCCAACCAGATAGCAGCGGGTTTTGCAGTCCTCTCTGCAAGGGCAGAAATCCTGCACCATAGAAAGATTGGAAAGGTACAGGAACATGTTACTCTCAGAAAACAGACTCTGTCAACCACTCTTCCTCTTGCTTACTGAAGTTCAGATGGTGTGAGAAAAAAAAAAAAAACACAAAAAAGCAAGGTTCTTGTTCTTATTTGATGGAGCCCATTATATCAGCCACTCAACATTAAGTCCAACTCCAGTCTGAACCTCAGAATAAGAAATGTCATCTTAAAATTTCCAGGAAATGGAAGGGCTTTGAAGTGGCACGACCAGAAAACATTCATGAAAGCAGCGCCATGCAAGTCCACAGCCCTGATCACAGACCACCTGCCCCGTTACCTAAGGCAATGATGTTCTCAGCTGATTTGCAGCCACTGACATCTGGAAAACAGCACAAGGTCTCTTGTTGTTTAGCGCCGAGCACACAGGTTGACACTGGAGCTGGTAAGAAAAACATCCACAGTCAGTCTGGTTTCATTGGAGGACATCAGGACAAGTTCAGTTCACATTCACAAGGAATCACAGCAGGTCCCACCAGTCCCTGCAGACCCCGACACGGCTCCTGTGCAGGGTCCCGAGGAGCAGTGAGCGCAGAACAAGAAACCTTCCTTCAAAAGAAGGTCCCCAGCCGGCTCTTCCCCAAGCTGCACAGAGCAGCAGCTGAGAACAACCTCTGCCACAACTACACCCGGCTCTGCCGTCTGCAGGAGGAGACCAGCTCCTAAATGATCCCCAGCCCTACAGACACAGATCTTCCCCAGGGCAGTGCTCAGCAAATACCAGAGCACAGCGACACCTGGTCATTCAGTTGAAGCTGCCAGGGAGAAGGACAGGGGACTAGAAAGAGACAAATCAGACAAGAGAGAAGATAGAGGAGCCCAGAGAGAAAGAAACACACAGGGAAAAGGCTGGAGAGATGGAGAGATCAAGACAAATAGGGACGAGGAGCCACAATGAGACAGGGAGGAAGAAAGAGGAGGGTGGAGGAGCAGGACAGAGGGACAAGGGGATGGGAAGGAGAAGAAGGAAAGTTGGGTAGAGAAAGACAGGGACAGGGAGGGGGATGTACAGATGGAGAAAAGGAAGGAGAGAGAGCAGAACATAGGGACTGAGAAAGAAAGCAAAGGTCAGATGGGGATGAAGAGACTGACAAAGGGAGAAAACCCACAGTGAGCTGGAGGAAGAGGAAAGGAGGGCTGAGAAGCAGCAAAGAGGAAGAGACAAAAAATAAAAGGCAGAGCCAGCTGGACAGGGGTCGATTGCCAGAAGCAATGGCACAGGCAGCGGGGCAAGAATAAAGACAGAAAAGATGGGGACAGGCAGCAGGACAGAGGGACAGTGAGAGGATAAAAGGGGCAGGGAACAGGATATACATGGAGAAACAATCAGCAGGAACAGAGAGAAAGATAGAAGAGAAAAAAAGAGATGAAGAGGGACATGGGACAGGGAGACAAACAGAGAAGGAAAGGGAGAAGGACAAGGATTGTCAGAGAAACACAAGGACAGGGAGCAGGACAGGGCAACACAGACAGAGGAAAAAGGGTCAGGGACGCAGCACAAAGGGAAAGACAAAGAGCAGAGACAGGCAGCAGGGCACAGATAGAGGTAAAAAGGCCTGGGCTGGGCAGCAGGGCAGAGATGGAGACCAAAAAGCAGCTTTGGGCTGCAGGACAGAGATGGAGTGAGAAATGAAAGTGACAGGGAGCAGGAGAGAGTGACAGAGAGAGTGGAAAAACTACAGAGGGAGCAGGACAGCAAAACAGAGCGGGGGACAGACAGGGAGAAGGGCAGAGAAACAGAGAGGGAATGAGAGGGGCAGGGAGCAGGACAGAGAGCTGGAGCAGGAAGGGAAAATGAGATGGGCAGCAGAACAAAGGGAAGGAGAGACAAAGACAGGGGCAGGGAGCAGGACAAAGGGGTGGAAGAAGAAAAATGTAGTAATGGTTCAGGACTGAGATGAAAAAACAAATTAAAAATACACCGGGACTGGGATGGAGTGACAGAGAAAGGGCAAAGGAACAGGGGGCGGGACAGCACTGAAGGAATAAACAACTGTGGTGGGCAGTGGGACAGAGAGATGGAGAGAGGAAAAACAGAGCAAGAGAGAGAGGAAAGAAGGGGCAGCAGCTGGACAGGGGGATACGGTGAGAAAAGATGGGACCGGGAACAGAACAGAAAGGAAAGAAAAAAAAGGACAAAAAGACAGCAAGAGGGAAAAAATGCACAATCAAGCAATCAGGTCAAGAAGCCGACACCGGGCGGGCAGCAGCTGGGGAGAAACCGGGGACACCAGAGACCCTGATGAAGACTCTCGAGTACCAAGGATGGATTTCAGCAAAGTTATGGCGGGGTTATGGAAATAATTTATGTTTGATGCACTAACTAAGCAGGAGAAACAAATGAATATGCAAGAGGTGTATGTAAGAAACAGCAAGAAGTGCGAATCACACACACGCTCGATCAGAGGAGCAATCTTGCGAGTGTCCGGCGCTGTAACAAAAGTGCTGCTTTTACCACTTTCCAAACCGTGTTAAAGAACCTTTTTGCCGACTTTTCCGTACCATTTCCCTCCGCCCAGGAGAACAAGGCCAGAGCAGCCCACGCACACCTGAGCCAGATGCAGCAACAACATCCCCAGGGCCCCAGTTGCAGGAAAAAGGGCCCCAGGGCTGGGCCGGGGGCTGCTCAGCCTTGGGGCAGCTCCACGGGCGCCACGGCAAAGCTCAGCCTGGCCGCCCGCAGAGCCGCCGCCTCCTCAGCCTGGGCTGCGCCGCCATTGGGCGGGAGGGCTGTCAGTCTCCTCCCCTGAGGTGATCCTGGATCTGATTGGCTGCCTTAGGGGTCACTCCCCCCACAGTGCCCACCCTGCCCTGAGGTAATGTTTCCTGTGATTGGCCGGCTGGGATTTCTCATTTCCCCCCCTACCAAGTGATGGGTCAGACCACTTGTCAATCATCAGGGTGCTGCACTCCCTCCAGCTGTGATTGGTGCAGCCAGCACGGCCCGCCCCTGAACGCTGCCTAGCTCGGTCAGCTCTCGCCACCTTTCCTGCAGGCCTCAAAGCTGGATTGGCTGGTTACCTATCAATCACATGACTTGCCCCGCCTCCTCAAATGCCATTGGCTGTCCTGGGTCCCCTGACTCCCCAGAGACTTCCGGCTGGTTGTTGCCAGGCAACGAGCTCCACCCAAACATGAAACTGGGCCCTGATCAGAGGCCGTGGGTGATAAAAGACACGTTGGGACCCCGAACATGAGGATTTGGGCCCCAAGAAGGAGGCTCTGGGCACTCAAAAGGACGGGCAGATGCTGCAGGTGGCGCTTTGGGCCCTGAACACGAGGGGACCCTCTTGGTTCCCAGCCGAGCTGGGTTTGGTGCCCGTGACCCCACGGAACAGACACCTGTGCTGTCCGGAGTGGCCACGGAACAGACGGAGCCCAAAGCCACGGACTCCATGAGCTCAACGGGGAGTTGTGACATTTTATGGACGTTTCACAGGGCGGCCCGTGGGCTGAGGGCAACTGTGTGTGTGTGACATCAAAGGGTGGGCAGGGGAGCGGTGGTTGGTGAGGACGTATTGGATCGTGTGGGACCTGAGCCTGACGCCCATGGGGTGGAACAAGGGCTGGAGAAAGGACCGTCGTGTTGAACCCCAGCCGGTAACTGAGCCCACGCAGCCGCTCGCTCCCTCCCCGCAGCGGGACGGGGGAGAGAACCGGAAGGGTAACAGTGAGAACACTTGTGGGTTGAGTTAAAAACAGTTTAATAATTGGAATTAAAAAGAATAGACCAAAGATTTAAAAATGACATTTAAAAAATTGAAATTAAAATATGCAGTAATAAAAATTATACCTATGATAATGAAAAAGAAAATACCAAAGAGAAGGCATCATAGAATCATAGAATGTCCTGAGTTGGAAGAGACACACAAGGATCACCGGTTCCAACTCCTGTCCCTGCCCAGGACACCCCACAGTTCACACTGTGTGTCTGAGGACGTTGTCCAGTCTCTTCTTGAACACTGTCAGGTTGGGGCCGTGACACCTCCCTGGGGAGCCTGTTCCAGTGTCCAGCACCTCTGGGTGAAGAACCTTTTCCTCATGTCCAACTGACCCTCCCCTGGCACATCCTCCTGACATTCCCTCGGGTTCTGTCACTGGTCACTAAGGAGAAGAGTTCGGTTCCTGCCCCTCCAGCTTCTCTTGTGAGGAAGACGTAGACTGCCAAGAGATCTCAGTCTCCTCCAGGCTGAACAAACCCAGGGACTTCAGCTGCTCCTCATATGCCGTCCCCTCCAAACCCTTCCCTGACTTCGTAGCCTCTTCTGGACACTCTCCAGTAGCTTTATCTCCTTTTGATCCTGTGTCCCCAGCCCTGCACACAGTGAATGCTCCAGGTGAGGCTGCCCCAGCGCAGAGCAGAGCGGGACAATCCCCTCCCTGCCCGGCTGGCCGTGCTGTGCTGGATGCACCAGGACACGGGTCCCTCTTGGCTCCAGGGACACTGGTGGCTCATGTTCAACTTGCCATTGACCAGAACCCCCAGATCCCTCTCCGCAGAGCTGCTCTCCAGCATCTCATCCCCCAGTCTGTCTTTAGAGCCAGGGTTGCCGTGTCCCAGGTGCAAAATGGTACCCCCGGAATATCGGACAGCATTTGTGCTTACTTGGGTTCATCTCGCCTCATGTACATGA
>NW_027017670.1:0-36907 GCF_036013445.1 Caloenas nicobarica
CGTGATATGTAGCTGAGGGCAAACACTTCGGTGCTTGTGTGAGAGCAAGTGTCCTTCCTGTAAGCGTTGGGTAGCTTTGCACAGTTACATGTGGTGGCACGACTATCATCGCCTAGGATGCCTATAGCCTTGACTCAGGGTGTGTGGACAGAGTGTGCCTGAAAGCTTGTGCGTGTAAGTGCCTCTTGTACCGGTCCATCTCTCCACACGCATGTGAGTACGTCTTTCTGTCAGCAAGCATGTGTGTTAATTTCGTCGCATACACGCATCAGCGCTGGTGTGTGAGCTCCTCTGAGAGTGTGTGTGTTGGCTGTGCCTGTGTGTAGCACAGCAATCCTGACTGCTCAAGTGAACAGAGAAAAGGGAAATCAGGTAGGTAGAGGCGACAAAGCAAAACCAAGGTGGGAAGGAAGTGTGTTTGATACAGACGGTTTCCCTCTGCTGATAGTTCACAGTTCGACGAGGAAGAAGCTGAGCGGTAGATCGACCAGAGAAACGTTTCCAAATAGCTCATTTAGCCAAAGAACAGCAGAGTCTGTGTGATAGGGCTGCATTTGTAGCCATTCGTGTGTCTGCGAATGTACAGTCGTCCGCATTGAATTTTGTCAGACTGCGGAGAAGCACACGTGGTCGCACGTATATACACGACGGTGGAGATGCTTTGGGACGTGTTCCTGTGTATGTACACGCTTGTGAGTCGGTGCGAGTGGGTGCACACGCACGTGCGTTCATTTGGAATCTTCTTCATACGAGAGCTGCAGCGTGCGCAGAACTGCGACATTTTGGGGAAATTTCTTCGTGTATGTAGCTGGCCTCTCACCTGCTTGCAAGTGGACACACAAGCGATAGGAAGAGAAGCTGCTAAGTTCATGTACGCCGTGATGAGGTTACAAAGGATTTGGCCATCATTACCAATTGACATGATCAACGCTTTCTAGCCACCTGCAAAAGGAGTGGATCTTTTTCAAGTTTAAGATGCTTCTGCATTGCAAGAGGGAGACAGCAGGTGAAGTGATACATTGTTTTGAAGCAGAGTGCTTAGTTTGTATTTTACTACTCATTCATAGATGTAATTCTAAGAAAGAAACTCATCAGTGGCATCCTAACCTGAGGTTTAAGCAACTCTTTCTTAGTACAGAGGTATTGTACGTGAAACATTTCCAAAACCGGCAGAGCCTGTCTTAAAAAGCTGGTGGTTCTGTGGCTGCATGTATGCAAGTTCACGTGTCTGTGAGTGTACAGACGTCTGTGTGCAACACCGTGCATGTGCACGCAGAGGCAAAGTGGTTGCATACTGTTGGTTACACCTCATGGCCCACACTCCTGTACATACTACACATGCTCCTGAATACTCGTAAGGTTTCACACACACTCATTCCATATTTACAATCACAAATCAAGCTGAACACACATGCACACTGGTGAGCACATGCACGTGATACACATAGTATTTCCTACATATATAGACAGAGCCACGAAGTCCCACGGTCGCACAAACCTGCCTAGCACGCATGCACACCCAGAGAATAAACCATTCCCTATCCATAGCAACTCCAATCCTGAGATCGAGAAGCGCAGGAAAAAAAGCAGCCTAAGATCCCTTTCTATGTCTGTCCTCCCTAGCCCTCCTTACTCCTAGGAGAGACGGCACGGAAAAGAGATGCACAGCATCCTGATCCTTTTCCACACTCCAGCTATGCTGCTTACACGCGCGTGAGCATTGGAGCCGCTCTGCGCTGGTGGAGTATTCTCTGTGATGGCAGGAATATGAGGACTCGGGGGAGGGGGCAAAACTTACGTGTGTGCAGAACTCTTTTCGACCGTGTCCCAGGAGTGCTGATGAGAGGGACTGGAAGGAAGGGGAGCACAGGCACATTCCGGGAAAACGTAAGGCAAAGAGAAGCGAACAGAGTGTGGTCTAACGGAGAAACAAAAAGGAAGAAGAGGTGCTGAGGACGGAAGCTTTCCTTGTTGGCAGGAAGTAGCCCAGGTTCCTTCAGATATGATTTTTGCCTGAGATCAGGCTCTGCTTTGCTTTCGCCATATGACCTATTTGTCAACATTATATATCAGTGTGTGAAGAGGTATGTGCTTTTCTGTAGCTGCGTATGCATGCAGATGGTAGTTTCTGCACATATCTGTACACTTGTGGAAACGGTTTCTGCCTGTGTTTCGGCGAAGTGCGTGCATAGAGTAAAAGGGCGAGAAGTAAGCTCCAACAGCGATGAAGGCAGACTCCGAGTTTTCCTCCGCAATCTGTTTCTCTCGGCATACCTAGTCCTCGGCAGAGAACTGCTAAACGTTCGATCTGCAAGAGAAATTCAACCAAACATGCCGTTCGTAGGAACTCTATGTTCACACGCTTACCCGTGATAAAGGGTGGAACGCAAAGACATTCCTGCTCCCGTGCCCGTCCATCCGTCCAAGTTCATGATGGCGCATGCTTTCCGTGTTCACACGAAGGCAAAGTGGTCTGCTTTCCTCTGTGTGTGCACACGCGCTTTCGTTGTCACTTATAAACCCAGGTGCTTGGGTGCATGCCAAAACTACGTGTTAAAACGCTTCTGCGTATGCTTGGGTAAACGATGGCGTGTGCTTGTTCAGACAGCGGCAGAGATTCACACTGGCCTACAGACACACACTTCCGAAAGCTCCGCACCGAGGACCGTTTGTATGTGTGTACAACCACTTGCATCAGTGTGAGCAATCTCAAAGTTAGACGGAAGTGTTTAATCTCACAGAAGCACCAACGTGTTTGCGTTCCACCATATATCACAAACAAGGTTGTGAACAGACGCTCTGCTGTTTTTCCTCTGCGCGGCATGTTTTGCTCTATTTCTCTTGCAGATCGAATGCTTAGCGGCTTTCTTGGAATGACTGCGTATACCGAGAGAAAGAGGCAGCGCAGGAAATCTTGCCTTCTGCCTTCTTCCTCGTTGGTACCTAGCTGCTATCTCTGCTGTTTGTCCATGTGCGCACGTGGGATTCCTCACCGAAAACCACGCCGAAACCTTTTCCTCAAGCGTCCAGGTATGTGCACCCACCACCACCTGCATGCGTCCGAAGCGACAGAAAAGCACATACCTTTTCGCTCACTGATATATAAGCAATCATGCGGCCACACACACGCACGCTTCCGAAAGCACGCCCCCATCTACTTTCAGAAAGACGTAGGTGAATCGCGCTTTCATGCTTGAGAGTAAACAAGTCTGTCTATGCTTGGGACACTGCACGCACGTATACGTGGCTGCACGAGAATACACATTTGGAAGGTACCTGCAGATATGTGCCCGTTCTTGGGGCGTTCACTGTGCGTGAAAGCAGTGGCGCTCATAAATGCTTGTCTGTCCACACGCCTGTGCCTGGTGTGGGCTCCTGTCGTGCGTAAGCTTGGGTGAGTGCACAGCTGTGCTGTTTGTTGGAAAGGTTCCGCGTATATCTGGTTGCACAGTCCTGCATTTCTCATGTGGAGAGATGCAAGGGCGGTCTGCTAGTAAAGCGACAAAGACAGACGTGGGCAGAACTAAAAGCTGTGCCGTGATACTTCTTTCCCATGGCATACGCTTCACAGTCGCCCGAGGAAAAACGCTTAGCAATCGATCTAGAAGAGAAACCAAACAGGAGATGTCGTAACGAGAAAGAACAAAGAGCAGACCACAGAAGCTTCTTCGTGATATGTAGCTGAGGGCAAACACTTCGGTGCTTGTGTGAGAGCAAGTGTCCTTCCTGTAAGCGTTGGGTAGCTTTGCACAGTTACATGTGGTGGCACGACTATCATCGCCTAGGATGCCTATAGCCTTGACTCAGGGTGTGTGGACAGAGTGTGCCTGAAAGTTTGTGCGTGTAAGTGCCTCTTGTACCGGTCCATCTCTCCACACGCATGTGAGTACGTCTTTCTGTCAGCAAGCATGTGTGTTAATTTCGTCGCATACACGCATCAGCGCTGGTGTGTGAGCTCCTCTGAGAGTGTGTGTGTGTTGGCTGTGCCTGTGTGTAGCACAGCAATCCTGACTGCTCAAGTGAACAGAGAAAAGGGAAATCAGGTAGGTAGAGGCGACAAAGCAAAACCAAGGTGGGAAGGAAGTGTTTTTGATACAGACGGTTTCCCTCTGCTGATAGTTCACAGTTCGACGAGGAAGAAGCTGAGCGGTAGATCGACCAGAGAAACGTTTCCAAATAGCTCATTTAGCCAAAGAACAGCAGAGTCTGTGTGATAGGGCTGCATTTGTAGCCATTCGTGTGTCTGCGAATGTACAGTCGTCCGCATTGAATTTTGTCAGACTGCGGAGAAGCACACGTGGTCGTACGTATATACACGACGGTGGAGATGCTTTGGGACGTGTTCCTGTGTATGTACACGCTTGTGAGTCGGTGCGAGTGGGTGCACACGCACGTGCGTTCATTTGGAATCTTCTTCATACGAGAGCTGCAGCGTGCGCAGAACTGCGACATTTTGGGGAAATTTCTTCGTGTATGTAGCTGGCCTCTCACCTGCTTGCAAGTGGACACACAAGCGATAGGAAGAGAAGCTGCTAAGTTCATGTACGCCGTGATGAGGTTACAAAGGATTTGGCCATCATTACCAATTGACATGATCAACGCTTTCTAGCCACCTGCAAAAGGAGTGGATCTTTTTCAAGCTTAAGATGCTTCTGCATTGCAAGAGGCAGACAGCAGGTGAAGTGATACATTGTTTTGAAGCAGAGTGCTTAGTTTGTATTTTACTACTCATTCATAGATGTAATTCTAAGAAAGAAACTCATCAATGGCATCCTAACCTGAGGCTTAAGCGACTCTTTCTTAGTACAGAGGTATTGTACGTGAAACATTTCCAAAACCGGCAGAGCCTGTCTTAAAAAGCTGGTGGTTCTGTGGCTGCATGTATGCAAGTTCACGTGTCTGTGAGTGTACAGACGTCTGTGTGCAACACCGTGCATGTGCACGCAGAGGCAAAGTGGTTGCATACTGTTGGTTACACCTCATGGCCCACACTCCTGTACATACTACACATGCTCCTGAATACTCGTAAGGTTTCACACACACTCATTCCATATTTACAATCACAAATCAAGCTGAACACACATGCACACTGGTGAGCACATGCACGTGATACACATAGTATTTCCTACATATATAGACAGAGCCACGAAGTCCCACGGTCGCACAAACCTGCCTAGCACGCATGCACACCCAGAGAATAAACCATTCCCTATCCATAGCAACTCCAATCCTGAGATCGAGAAGCGCAGGAAAAAAAGCAGCCTAAGATCCCTTTCTATGTCTGTCCTCCCTAGCCCTCCTTACTCCTAGGAGAGACGGCACGGAAAAGAGATGCACAGCATCCTGATCCTTTTCCACACTCCAGCTATGCTGCTTACACGCGCGTGAGCATTGGAGCCGCTCTGCGCTGGTGGAGTATTCTCTGTGATGGCAGGAATATGAGGACTCGGGGGAGGGGGCAAAACTTACGTGTGTGCAGAACTCTTTTCGACCGTGTCCCAGGAGTGCTGATGAGAGGGACTGGAAGGAAGGGGAGCACAGGCACATTCCGGGAAAACGTAAGGCAAAGAGAAGCGAACAGAGTGTGGTCTAACGGAGAAACAAAAAGGAAGAAGAGGTGCTGAGGACGGAAGCTTTCCTTGTTGGCAGGAAGTAGCCCAGGTTCCTTCAGATATGATTTTTGCCTGAGATCAGGCTCTGCTTTGCTTTCGCCATATGACCTATTTGTCCACATTATATATCAGTGTGTGAAGAGGTATGTGCTTTTCTGTAGCTGCGTATGCATGCAGATGGTAGTTTCTGCACATATCTGTACACTTGTGGAAACGGTTTCTGCCTGTGTTTCGGCGAAGTGCGTGCATAGAGTAAAAGGGCGAGAAGTAAGCTCCAACAGCGATGAAGGCAGACTCCGAGTTTTCCTCCGCAATCTGTTTCTCTCGGCATACCTAGTCCTCGGCAGAGAACTGCTAAACGTTCGATCTGCAAGAGAAATTCAACCAAACATGCCGTTCGTAGGAACTCTATGTTCACACGCTTACCCGTGATAAAGGGTGGAACGCAAAGACATTCCTGCTCCCGTGCCCGTCCGTCCGTCCAAGTTCATGATGGCGCATGCTTTCCGTGTTCACACGAAGGCAAAGTGGTCTGCTTTCCTCTGTGTGTGCACACGCGCTTTCGTTGTCACTTATAAACCCAGGTGCTTGGGTGCATGCCAAAACTACGTGTTAAAACGCTTCTGCGTATGCTTGGGTAAACGATGGCGTGTGCTTGTTCAGACAGCGGCAGAGATTCACACTGGCCTACAGACACACACTTCCGAAAGCTCCGCACCGAGGACCGTTTGTATGTGTGTACAACCACTTGCATCAGTGTGAGCAATCTCAAAGTTAGACGGAAGTGTTTAATCTCACAGAAGCACCAACGTGTTTGCGTTCCACCATATATCACAAACAAGGTTGTGAACAGACGCTCTGCTGTTTTTCCTCTGCGCGGCATGTTTTGCTCTATTTCTCTTGCAGATCGAATGCTTAGCGGCTTTCTTGGAATGACTGCGTATACCGAGAGAAAGAGGCAGCGCAGGAAATCTTGCCTTCTGCCTTCTTCCTCGTTGGTACCTAGCTGCTATCTCTGCTGTTTGTCCATGTGCGCACGTGGGATTCCTCACCGAAAACCACGCCGAAACCTTTTCCTCAAGCGTCCAGGTATGTGCACCCACCACCACCTGCATGCGTCCGAAGCGACAGAAAAGCACATACCTTTTCGCTCACTGATATATAAGCAATCATGCGGCCACACACACGCACGCTTCCGAAAGCACGCCCCCATCTACTTTCAGAAAGACGTAGGTGAATCGCGCTTTCATGCTTGAGAGTAAACAAGTCTGTCTATGCTTGGGACACTGCACGCACGTATACGTGGCTGCACGAGAATACACATTTGGAAGGTACCTGCAGATATGTGCCCGTTCTTGGGGCGTTCACTGTGCGTGAAAGCAGTGGCGCTCATAAATGCTTGTCTGTCCACACGCCTGTGCCTGGTGTGGGCTCCTGTCGTGCGTAAGCTTGGGTGAGTGCACAGCTGTGCTGTTTGTTGGAAAGGTTCCGCGTATATCTGGTTGCACAGTCCTGCATTTCTCATGTGGAGAGATGCAAGGGCGGTCTGCTAGTAAAGCGACAAAGACAGACGTGGGCAGAACTAAAAGCTGTGCCGTGATACTTCTTTCCCATGGCAAACGCTTCACAGTCGCCCGAGGAAAAACGCTTAGCAATCGATCTAGAAGAGAAACCAAACAGGAGATGTCGTAACGAGAAAGAACAAAGAGCAGACCACAGAAGCTTCTTCGTGATATGTAGCTGAGGGCAAACACTTCGGTGCTTGTGTGAGAGCAAGTGTCCTTCCTGTAAGCGTTGGGTAGCTTTGCACAGTTACATGTGGTGGCACGACTATCATCGCCTAGGATGCCTATAGCCTTGACTCAGGGTGTGTGGACAGAGTGTGCCTGAAAGCTTGTGCGTGTAAGTGCCTCTTGTACCGGTCCATCTCTCCACACGCATGTGAGTACGTCTTTCTGTCAGCAAGCATGTGTGTTAATTTCGTCGCATACACGCATCAGCGCTGGTGTGTGAGCTCCTCTGAGAGTGTGTGTGTGTTGGCTGTGCCTGTGTGTAGCACAGCAATCCTGACTGCTCAAGTGAACAGAGAAAAGGGAAATCAGGTAGGTAGAGGCGACAAAGCAAAACCAAGGTGGGAAGGAAGTGTGTTTGATACAGACGGTTTCCCTCTGCTGATAGTTCACAGTTCGACGAGGAAGAAGCTGAGCGGTAGATCGACCAGAGAAACGTTTCCAAATAGCTCATTTAGCCAAAGAACAGCAGAGTCTGTGTGATAGGGCTGCATTTGTAGCCATTCGTGTGTCTGCGAATGTACAGTCGTCCGCATTGAATTTTGTCAGACTGCGGAGAAGCACACGTGGTCGCACGTATATACACGACGGTGGAGATGCTTTGGGACGTGTTCCTGTGTATGTACACGCTTGTGAGTCGGTGCGAGTGGGTGCACACGCACGTGCGTTCATTTGGAATCTTCTTCATACGAGAGCTGCAGCGTGCGCAGAACTGCGACATTTTGGGGAAATTTCTTCGTGTATGTAGCTGGCCTCTCACCTGCTTGCAAGTGGACACACAAGCGATAGGAAGAGAAGCTGCTAAGTTCATGTACGCCGTGATGAGGTTACAAAGGATTTGGCCATCATTACCAATTGACATGATCAACGCTTTCTAGCCACCTGCAAAAGGAGTGGATCTTTTTCAAGTTTAAGATGCTTCTGCATTGCAAGAGGGAGACAGCAGGTGAAGTGATACATTGTTTTGAAGCAGAGTGCTTAGTTTGTATTTTACTACTCATTCATAGATGTAATTCTAAGAAAGAAACTCATCAGTGGCATCCTAACCTGAGGTTTAAGCAACTCTTTCTTAGTACAGAGGTATTGTACGTGAAACATTTCCAAAACCGGCAGAGCCTGTCTTAAAAAGCTGGTGGTTCTGTGGCTGCATGTATGCAAGTTCACGTGTCTGTGAGTGTACAGACGTCTGTGTGCAACACCGTGCATGTGCACGCAGAGGCAAAGTGGTTGCATACTGTTGGTTACACCTCATGGCCCACACTCCTGTACATACTACACATGCTCCTGAATACTCGTAAGGTTTCACACACACTCATTCCATATTTACAATCACAAATCAAGCTGAACACACATGCACACTGGTGAGCACATGCACGTGATACACATAGTATTTCCTACATATATAGACAGAGCCACGAAGTCCCACGGTCGCACAAACCTGCCTAGCACGCATGCACACCCAGAGAATAAACCATTCCCTATCCATAGCAACTCCAATCCTGAGATCGAGAAGCGCAGGAAAAAAAGCAGCCTAAGATCCCTTTCTATGTCTGTCCTCCCTAGCCCTCCTTACTCCTAGGAGAGACGGCACGGAAAAGAGATGCACAGCATCCTGATCCTTTTCCACACTCCAGCTATGCTGCTTACACGCGCGTGAGCATTGGAGCCGCTCTGCGCTGGTGGAGTATTCTCTGTGATGGCAGGAATATGAGGACTCGGGGGAGGGGGCAAAACTTACGTGTGTGCAGAACTCTTTTCGACCGTGTCCCAGGAGTGCTGATGAGAGGGACTGGAAGGAAGGGGAGCACAGGCACATTCCGGGAAAACGTAAGGCAAAGAGAAGCGAACAGAGTGTGGTCTAACGGAGAAACAAAAAGGAAGAAGAGGTGCTGAGGACGGAAGCTTTCCTTGTTGGCAGGAAGTAGCCCAGGTTCCTTCAGATATGATTTTTGCCTGAGATCAGGCTCTGCTTTGCTTTCGCCATATGACCTATTTGTCAACATTATATATCAGTGTGTGAAGAGGTATGTGCTTTTCTGTAGCTGCGTATGCATGCAGATGGTAGTTTCTGCACATATCTGTACACTTGTGGAAACGGTTTCTGCCTGTGTTTCGGCGAAGTGCGTGCATAGAGTAAAAGGGCGAGAAGTAAGCTCCAACAGCGATGAAGGCAGACTCCGAGTTTTCCTCCGCAATCTGTTTCTCTCGGCATACCTAGTCCTCGGCAGAGAACTGCTAAACGTTCGATCTGCAAGAGAAATTCAACCAAACATGCCGTTCGTAGGAACTCTATGTTCACACGCTTACCCGTGATAAAGGGTGGAACGCAAAGACATTCCTGCTCCCGTGCCCGTCCGTCCGTCCAAGTTCATGATGGCGCATGCTTTCCGTGTTCACACGAAGGCAAAGTGGTCTGCTTTCCTCTGTGTGTGCACACGCGCTTTCGTTGTCACTTATAAACCCAGGTGCTTGGGTGCATGCCAAAACTACGTGTTAAAACGCTTCTGCGTATGCTTGGGTAAACGATGGCGTGTGCTTGTTCAGACAGCGGCAGAGATTCACACTGGCCTACAGACACACACTTCCGAAAGCTCCGCACCGAGGACCGTTTGTATGTGTGTACAACCACTTGCATCAGTGTGAGCAATCTCAAAGTTAGACGGAAGTGTTTAATCTCACAGAAGCACCAACGTGTTTGCGTTCCACCATATATCACAAACAAGGTTGTGAACAGACGCTCTGCTGTTTTTCCTCTGCGCGGCATGTTTTGCTCTATTTCTCTTGCAGATCGAATGCTTAGCGGCTTTCTTGGAATGACTGCGTATACCGAGAGAAAGAGGCAGCGCAGGAAATCTTGCCTTCTGCCTTCTTCCTCGTTGGTACCTAGCTGCTATCTCTGCTGTTTGTCCATGTGCGCACGTGGGATTCCTCACCGAAAACCACGCCGAAACCTTTTCCTCAAGCGTCCAGGTATGTGCACCCACCACCACCTGCATGCGTCCGAAGCGACAGAAAAGCACATACCTTTTCACTCACTGATATATAAGCAATCATGCGGCCACACACACGCACGCTTCCGAAAGCACGCCCCCATCTACTTTCAGAAAGACGTAGGTGAATCGCGCTTTCATGCTTGAGAGTAAACAAGTCTGTCTATGCTTGGGACACTGCACGCACGTATACGTGGCTGCACGAGAATACACATTTGGAAGGTACCTGCAGATATGTGCCCGTTCTTGGGGCGTTCACTGTGCGTGAAAGCAGTGGCGCTCATAAATGCTTGTCTGTCCACACGCCTGTGCCTGGTGTGGGCTCCTGTCGTGCGTAAGCTTGGGTGAGTGCACAGCTGTGCTGTTTGTTGGAAAGGTTCCGCGTATATCTGGTTGCACAGTCCTGCATTTCTCATGTGGAGAGATGCAAGGGCGGTCTGCTAGTAAAGCGACAAAGACAGACGTGGGCAGAACTAAAAGCTGTGCCGTGATACTTCTTTCCCATGGCAAACGCTTCACAGTCGCCCGAGGAAAAACGCTTAGCAATCGATCTAGAAGAGAAACCAAACAGGAGATGTCGTAACGAGAAAGAACAAAGAGCAGACCACAGAAGCTTCTTCGTGATATGTAGCTGAGGGCAAACACTTCGGTGCTTGTGTGAGAGCAAGTGTCCTTCCTGTAAGCGTTGGGTAGCTTTGCACAGTTACATGTGGTGGCACGACTATCATCGCCTAGGATGCCTATAGCCTTGACTCAGGGTGTGTGGACAGAGTGTGCCTGAAAGCTTGTGCGTGTAAGTGCCTCTTGTACCGGTCCATCTCTCCACACGCATGTGAGTACGTCTTTCTGTCAGCAAGCATGTGTGTTAATTTCGTCGCATACACGCATCAGCGCTGGTGTGTGAGCTCCTCTGAGAGTGTGTGTGTTGGCTGTGCCTGTGTGTAGCACAGCAATCCTGACTGCTCAAGTGAACAGAGAAAAGGGAAATCAGGTAGGTAGAGGCGACAAAGCAAAACCAAGGTGGGAAGGAAGTGTGTTTGATACAGACGGTTTCCCTCTGCTGATAGTTCACAGTTCGACGAGGAAGAAGCTGAGCGGTAGATCGACCAGAGAAACGTTTCCAAATAGCTCATTTAGCCAAAGAACAGCAGAGTCTGTGTGATAGGGCTGCATTTGTAGCCATTCGTGTGTCTGCGAATGTACAGTCGTCCGCATTGAATTTTGTCAGACTGCGGAGAAGCACACGTGGTCGCACGTATATACACGACGGTGGAGATGCTTTGGGACGTGTTCCTGTGTATGTACACGCTTGTGAGTCGGTGCGAGTGGGTGCACACGCACGTGCGTTCATTTGGAATCTTCTTCATACGAGAGCTGCAGCGTGCGCAGAACTGCGACATTTTGGGGAAATTTCTTCGTGTATGTAGCTGGCCTCTCACCTGCTTGCAAGTGGACACACAAGCGATAGGAAGAGAAGCTGCTAAGTTCATGTACGCCGTGATGAGGTTACAAAGGATTTGGCCATCATTACCAATTGACATGATCAACGCTTTCTAGCCACCTGCAAAAGGAGTGGATCTTTTTCAAGTTTAAGATGCTTCTGCATTGCAAGAGGGAGACAGCAGGTGAAGTGATACATTGTTTTGAAGCAGAGTGCTTAGTTTGTATTTTACTACTCATTCATAGATGTAATTCTAAGAAAGAAACTCATCAGTGGCATCCTAACCTGAGGTTTAAGCAACTCTTTCTTAGTACAGAGGTATTGTACGTGAAACATTTCCAAAACCGGCAGAGCCTGTCTTAAAAAGCTGGTGGTTCTGTGGCTGCATGTATGCAAGTTCACGTGTCTGTGAGTGTACAGACGTCTGTGTGCAACACCGTGCATGTGCACGCAGAGGCAAAGTGGTTGCATACTGTTGGTTACACCTCATGGCCCACACTCCTGTACATACTACACATGCTCCTGAATACTCGTAAGGTTTCACACACACTCATTCCATATTTACAATCACAAATCAAGCTGAACACACATGCACACTGGTGAGCACATGCACGTGATACACATAGTATTTCCTACATATATAGACAGAGCCACGAAGTCCCACGGTCGCACAAACCTGCCTAGCACGCATGCACACCCAGAGAATAAACCATTCCCTATCCATAGCAACTCCAATCCTGAGATCGAGAAGCGCAGGAAAAAAAGCAGCCTAAGATCCCTTTCTATGTCTGTCCTCCCTAGCCCTCCTTACTCCTAGGAGAGACGGCACGGAAAAGAGATGCACAGCATCCTGATCCTTTTCCACACTCCAGCTATGCTGCTTACACGCGCGTGAGCATTGGAGCCGCTCTGCGCTGGTGGAGTATTCTCTGTGATGGCAGGAATATGAGGACTCGGGGGAGGGGGCAAAACTTACGTGTGTGCAGAACTCTTTTCGACCGTGTCCCAGGAGTGCTGATGAGAGGGACTGGAAGGAAGGGGAGCACAGGCACATTCCGGGAAAACGTAAGGCAAAGAGAAGCGAACAGAGTGTGGTCTAACGGAGAAACAAAAAGGAAGAAGAGGTGCTGAGGACGGAAGCTTTCCTTGTTGGCAGGAAGTAGCCCAGGTTCCTTCAGATATGATTTTTGCCTGAGATCAGGCTCTGCTTTGCTTTCGCCATATGACCTATTTGTCAACATTATATATCAGTGTGTGAAGAGGTATGTGCTTTTCTGTAGCTGCGTATGCATGCAGATGGTAGTTTCTGCACATATCTGTACACTTGTGGAAACGGTTTCTGCCTGTGTTTCGGCGAAGTGCGTGCATAGAGTAAAAGGGCGAGAAGTAAGCTCCAACAGCGATGAAGGCAGACTCCGAGTTTTCCTCCGCAATCTGTTTCTCTCGGCATACCTAGTCCTCGGCAGAGAACTGCTAAACGTTCGATCTGCAAGAGAAATTCAACCAAACATGCCGTTCGTAGGAACTCTATGTTCACACGCTTACCCGTGATAAAGGGTGGAACGCAAAGACATTCCTGCTCCCGTGCCCGTCCATCCGTCCAAGTTCATGATGGCGCATGCTTTCCGTGTTCACACGAAGGCAAAGTGGTCTGCTTTCCTCTGTGTGTGCACACGCGCTTTCGTTGTCACTTATAAACCCAGGTGCTTGGGTGCATGCCAAAACTACGTGTTAAAACGCTTCTGCGTATGCTTGGGTAAACGATGGCGTGTGCTTGTTCAGACAGCGGCAGAGATTCACACTGGCCTACAGACACACACTTCCGAAAGCTCCGCACCGAGGACCGTTTGTATGTGTGTACAACCACTTGCATCAGTGTGAGCAATCTCAAAGTTAGACGGAAGTGTTTAATCTCACAGAAGCACCAACGTGTTTGCGTTCCACCATATATCACAAACAAGGTTGTGAACAGACGCTCTGCTGTTTTTCCTCTGCGCGGCATGTTTTGCTCTATTTCTCTTGCAGATCGAATGCTTAGCGGCTTTCTTGGAATGACTGCGTATACCGAGAGAAAGAGGCAGCGCAGGAAATCTTGCCTTCTGCCTTCTTCCTCGTTGGTACCTAGCTGCTATCTCTGCTGTTTGTCCATGTGCGCACGTGGGATTCCTCACCGAAAACCACGCCGAAACCTTTTCCTCAAGCGTCCAGGTATGTGCACCCACCACCACCTGCATGCGTCCGAAGCGACAGAAAAGCACATACCTTTTCGCTCACTGATATATAAGCAATCATGCGGCCACACACACGCACGCTTCCGAAAGCACGCCCCCATCTACTTTCAGAAAGACGTAGGTGAATCGCGCTTTCATGCTTGAGAGTAAACAAGTCTGTCTATGCTTGGGACACTGCACGCACGTATACGTGGCTGCACGAGAATACACATTTGGAAGGTACCTGCAGATATGTGCCCGTTCTTGGGGCGTTCACTGTGCGTGAAAGCAGTGGCGCTCATAAATGCTTGTCTGTCCACACGCCTGTGCCTGGTGTGGGCTCCTGTCGTGCGTAAGCTTGGGTGAGTGCACAGCTGTGCTGTTTGTTGGAAAGGTTCCGCGTATATCTGGTTGCACAGTCCTGCATTTCTCATGTGGAGAGATGCAAGGGCGGTCTGCTAGTAAAGCGACAAAGACAGACGTGGGCAGAACTAAAAGCTGTGCCGTGATACTTCTTTCCCATGGCATACGCTTCACAGTCGCCCGAGGAAAAACGCTTAGCAATCGATCTAGAAGAGAAACCAAACAGGAGATGTCGTAACGAGAAAGAACAAAGAGCAGACCACAGAAGCTTCTTCGTGATATGTAGCTGAGGGCAAACACTTCGGTGCTTGTGTGAGAGCAAGTGTCCTTCCTGTAAGCGTTGGGTAGCTTTGCACAGTTACATGTGGTGGCACGACTATCATCGCCTAGGATGCCTATAGCCTTGACTCAGGGTGTGTGGACAGAGTGTGCCTGAAAGTTTGTGCGTGTAAGTGCCTCTTGTACCGGTCCATCTCTCCACACGCATGTGAGTACGTCTTTCTGTCAGCAAGCATGTGTGTTAATTTCGTCGCATACACGCATCAGCGCTGGTGTGTGAGCTCCTCTGAGAGTGTGTGTGTGTTGGCTGTGCCTGTGTGTAGCACAGCAATCCTGACTGCTCAAGTGAACAGAGAAAAGGGAAATCAGGTAGGTAGAGGCGACAAAGCAAAACCAAGGTGGGAAGGAAGTGTTTTTGATACAGACGGTTTCCCTCTGCTGATAGTTCACAGTTCGACGAGGAAGAAGCTGAGCGGTAGATCGACCAGAGAAACGTTTCCAAATAGCTCATTTAGCCAAAGAACAGCAGAGTCTGTGTGATAGGGCTGCATTTGTAGCCATTCGTGTGTCTGCGAATGTACAGTCGTCCGCATTGAATTTTGTCAGACTGCGGAGAAGCACACGTGGTCGTACGTATATACACGACGGTGGAGATGCTTTGGGACGTGTTCCTGTGTATGTACACGCTTGTGAGTCGGTGCGAGTGGGTGCACACGCACGTGCGTTCATTTGGAATCTTCTTCATACGAGAGCTGCAGCGTGCGCAGAACTGCGACATTTTGGGGAAATTTCTTCGTGTATGTAGCTGGCCTCTCACCTGCTTGCAAGTGGACACACAAGCGATAGGAAGAGAAGCTGCTAAGTTCATGTACGCCGTGATGAGGTTACAAAGGATTTGGCCATCATTACCAATTGACATGATCAACGCTTTCTAGCCACCTGCAAAAGGAGTGGATCTTTTTCAAGCTTAAGATGCTTCTGCATTGCAAGAGGCAGACAGCAGGTGAAGTGATACATTGTTTTGAAGCAGAGTGCTTAGTTTGTATTTTACTACTCATTCATAGATGTAATTCTAAGAAAGAAACTCATCAATGGCATCCTAACCTGAGGCTTAAGCGACTCTTTCTTAGTACAGAGGTATTGTACGTGAAACATTTCCAAAACCGGCAGAGCCTGTCTTAAAAAGCTGGTGGTTCTGTGGCTGCATGTATGCAAGTTCACGTGTCTGTGAGTGTACAGACGTCTGTGTGCAACACCGTGCATGTGCACGCAGAGGCAAAGTGGTTGCATACTGTTGGTTACACCTCATGGCCCACACTCCTGTACATACTACACATGCTCCTGAATACTCGTAAGGTTTCACACACACTCATTCCATATTTACAATCACAAATCAAGCTGAACACACATGCACACTGGTGAGCACATGCACGTGATACACATAGTATTTCCTACATATATAGACAGAGCCACGAAGTCCCACGGTCGCACAAACCTGCCTAGCACGCATGCACACCCAGAGAATAAACCATTCCCTATCCATAGCAACTCCAATCCTGAGATCGAGAAGCGCAGGAAAAAAAGCAGCCTAAGATCCCTTTCTATGTCTGTCCTCCCTAGCCCTCCTTACTCCTAGGAGAGACGGCACGGAAAAGAGATGCACAGCATCCTGATCCTTTTCCACACTCCAGCTATGCTGCTTACACGCGCGTGAGCATTGGAGCCGCTCTGCGCTGGTGGAGTATTCTCTGTGATGGCAGGAATATGAGGACTCGGGGGAGGGGGCAAAACTTACGTGTGTGCAGAACTCTTTTCGACCGTGTCCCAGGAGTGCTGATGAGAGGGACTGGAAGGAAGGGGAGCACAGGCACATTCCGGGAAAACGTAAGGCAAAGAGAAGCGAACAGAGTGTGGTCTAACGGAGAAACAAAAAGGAAGAAGAGGTGCTGAGGACGGAAGCTTTCCTTGTTGGCAGGAAGTAGCCCAGGTTCCTTCAGATATGATTTTTGCCTGAGATCAGGCTCTGCTTTGCTTTCGCCATATGACCTATTTGTCCACATTATATATCAGTGTGTGAAGAGGTATGTGCTTTTCTGTAGCTGCGTATGCATGCAGATGGTAGTTTCTGCACATATCTGTACACTTGTGGAAACGGTTTCTGCCTGTGTTTCGGCGAAGTGCGTGCATAGAGTAAAAGGGCGAGAAGTAAGCTCCAACAGCGATGAAGGCAGACTCCGAGTTTTCCTCCGCAATCTGTTTCTCTCGGCATACCTAGTCCTCGGCAGAGAACTGCTAAACGTTCGATCTGCAAGAGAAATTCAACCAAACATGCCGTTCGTAGGAACTCTATGTTCACACGCTTACCCGTGATAAAGGGTGGAACGCAAAGACATTCCTGCTCCCGTGCCCGTCCGTCCGTCCAAGTTCATGATGGCGCATGCTTTCCGTGTTCACACGAAGGCAAAGTGGTCTGCTTTCCTCTGTGTGTGCACACGCGCTTTCGTTGTCACTTATAAACCCAGGTGCTTGGGTGCATGCCAAAACTACGTGTTAAAACGCTTCTGCGTATGCTTGGGTAAACGATGGCGTGTGCTTGTTCAGACAGCGGCAGAGATTCACACTGGCCTACAGACACACACTTCCGAAAGCTCCGCACCGAGGACCGTTTGTATGTGTGTACAACCACTTGCATCAGTGTGAGCAATCTCAAAGTTAGACGGAAGTGTTTAATCTCACAGAAGCACCAACGTGTTTGCGTTCCACCATATATCACAAACAAGGTTGTGAACAGACGCTCTGCTGTTTTTCCTCTGCGCGGCATGTTTTGCTCTATTTCTCTTGCAGATCGAATGCTTAGCGGCTTTCTTGGAATGACTGCGTATACCGAGAGAAAGAGGCAGCGCAGGAAATCTTGCCTTCTGCCTTCTTCCTCGTTGGTACCTAGCTGCTATCTCTGCTGTTTGTCCATGTGCGCACGTGGGATTCCTCACCGAAAACCACGCCGAAACCTTTTCCTCAAGCGTCCAGGTATGTGCACCCACCACCACCTGCATGCGTCCGAAGCGACAGAAAAGCACATACCTTTTCGCTCACTGATATATAAGCAATCATGCGGCCACACACACGCACGCTTCCGAAAGCACGCCCCCATCTACTTTCAGAAAGACGTAGGTGAATCGCGCTTTCATGCTTGAGAGTAAACAAGTCTGTCTATGCTTGGGACACTGCACGCACGTATACGTGGCTGCACGAGAATACACATTTGGAAGGTACCTGCAGATATGTGCCCGTTCTTGGGGCGTTCACTGTGCGTGAAAGCAGTGGCGCTCATAAATGCTTGTCTGTCCACACGCCTGTGCCTGGTGTGGGCTCCTGTCGTGCGTAAGCTTGGGTGAGTGCACAGCTGTGCTGTTTGTTGGAAAGGTTCCGCGTATATCTGGTTGCACAGTCCTGCATTTCTCATGTGGAGAGATGCAAGGGCGGTCTGCTAGTAAAGCGACAAAGACAGACGTGGGCAGAACTAAAAGCTGTGCCGTGATACTTCTTTCCCATGGCAAACGCTTCACAGTCGCCCGAGGAAAAACGCTTAGCAATCGATCTAGAAGAGAAACCAAACAGGAGATGTCGTAACGAGAAAGAACAAAGAGCAGACCACAGAAGCTTCTTCGTGATATGTAGCTGAGGGCAAACACTTCGGTGCTTGTGTGAGAGCAAGTGTCCTTCCTGTAAGCGTTGGGTAGCTTTGCACAGTTACATGTGGTGGCACGACTATCATCGCCTAGGATGCCTATAGCCTTGACTCAGGGTGTGTGGACAGAGTGTGCCTGAAAGCTTGTGCGTGTAAGTGCCTCTTGTACCGGTCCATCTCTCCACACGCATGTGAGTACGTCTTTCTGTCAGCAAGCATGTGTGTTAATTTCGTCGCATACACGCATCAGCGCTGGTGTGTGAGCTCCTCTGAGAGTGTGTGTGTGTTGGCTGTGCCTGTGTGTAGCACAGCAATCCTGACTGCTCAAGTGAACAGAGAAAAGGGAAATCAGGTAGGTAGAGGCGACAAAGCAAAACCAAGGTGGGAAGGAAGTGTGTTTGATACAGACGGTTTCCCTCTGCTGATAGTTCACAGTTCGACGAGGAAGAAGCTGAGCGGTAGATCGACCAGAGAAACGTTTCCAAATAGCTCATTTAGCCAAAGAACAGCAGAGTCTGTGTGATAGGGCTGCATTTGTAGCCATTCGTGTGTCTGCGAATGTACAGTCGTCCGCATTGAATTTTGTCAGACTGCGGAGAAGCACACGTGGTCGCACGTATATACACGACGGTGGAGATGCTTTGGGACGTGTTCCTGTGTATGTACACGCTTGTGAGTCGGTGCGAGTGGGTGCACACGCACGTGCGTTCATTTGGAATCTTCTTCATACGAGAGCTGCAGCGTGCGCAGAACTGCGACATTTTGGGGAAATTTCTTCGTGTATGTAGCTGGCCTCTCACCTGCTTGCAAGTGGACACACAAGCGATAGGAAGAGAAGCTGCTAAGTTCATGTACGCCGTGATGAGGTTACAAAGGATTTGGCCATCATTACCAATTGACATGATCAACGCTTTCTAGCCACCTGCAAAAGGAGTGGATCTTTTTCAAGTTTAAGATGCTTCTGCATTGCAAGAGGGAGACAGCAGGTGAAGTGATACATTGTTTTGAAGCAGAGTGCTTAGTTTGTATTTTACTACTCATTCATAGATGTAATTCTAAGAAAGAAACTCATCAGTGGCATCCTAACCTGAGGTTTAAGCAACTCTTTCTTAGTACAGAGGTATTGTACGTGAAACATTTCCAAAACCGGCAGAGCCTGTCTTAAAAAGCTGGTGGTTCTGTGGCTGCATGTATGCAAGTTCACGTGTCTGTGAGTGTACAGACGTCTGTGTGCAACACCGTGCATGTGCACGCAGAGGCAAAGTGGTTGCATACTGTTGGTTACACCTCATGGCCCACACTCCTGTACATACTACACATGCTCCTGAATACTCGTAAGGTTTCACACACACTCATTCCATATTTACAATCACAAATCAAGCTGAACACACATGCACACTGGTGAGCACATGCACGTGATACACATAGTATTTCCTACATATATAGACAGAGCCACGAAGTCCCACGGTCGCACAAACCTGCCTAGCACGCATGCACACCCAGAGAATAAACCATTCCCTATCCATAGCAACTCCAATCCTGAGATCGAGAAGCGCAGGAAAAAAAGCAGCCTAAGATCCCTTTCTATGTCTGTCCTCCCTAGCCCTCCTTACTCCTAGGAGAGACGGCACGGAAAAGAGATGCACAGCATCCTGATCCTTTTCCACACTCCAGCTATGCTGCTTACACGCGCGTGAGCATTGGAGCCGCTCTGCGCTGGTGGAGTATTCTCTGTGATGGCAGGAATATGAGGACTCGGGGGAGGGGGCAAAACTTACGTGTGTGCAGAACTCTTTTCGACCGTGTCCCAGGAGTGCTGATGAGAGGGACTGGAAGGAAGGGGAGCACAGGCACATTCCGGGAAAACGTAAGGCAAAGAGAAGCGAACAGAGTGTGGTCTAACGGAGAAACAAAAAGGAAGAAGAGGTGCTGAGGACGGAAGCTTTCCTTGTTGGCAGGAAGTAGCCCAGGTTCCTTCAGATATGATTTTTGCCTGAGATCAGGCTCTGCTTTGCTTTCGCCATATGACCTATTTGTCAACATTATATATCAGTGTGTGAAGAGGTATGTGCTTTTCTGTAGCTGCGTATGCATGCAGATGGTAGTTTCTGCACATATCTGTACACTTGTGGAAACGGTTTCTGCCTGTGTTTCGGCGAAGTGCGTGCATAGAGTAAAAGGGCGAGAAGTAAGCTCCAACAGCGATGAAGGCAGACTCCGAGTTTTCCTCCGCAATCTGTTTCTCTCGGCATACCTAGTCCTCGGCAGAGAACTGCTAAACGTTCGATCTGCAAGAGAAATTCAACCAAACATGCCGTTCGTAGGAACTCTATGTTCACACGCTTACCCGTGATAAAGGGTGGAACGCAAAGACATTCCTGCTCCCGTGCCCGTCCGTCCGTCCAAGTTCATGATGGCGCATGCTTTCCGTGTTCACACGAAGGCAAAGTGGTCTGCTTTCCTCTGTGTGTGCACACGCGCTTTCGTTGTCACTTATAAACCCAGGTGCTTGGGTGCATGCCAAAACTACGTGTTAAAACGCTTCTGCGTATGCTTGGGTAAACGATGGCGTGTGCTTGTTCAGACAGCGGCAGAGATTCACACTGGCCTACAGACACACACTTCCGAAAGCTCCGCACCGAGGACCGTTTGTATGTGTGTACAACCACTTGCATCAGTGTGAGCAATCTCAAAGTTAGACGGAAGTGTTTAATCTCACAGAAGCACCAACGTGTTTGCGTTCCACCATATATCACAAACAAGGTTGTGAACAGACGCTCTGCTGTTTTTCCTCTGCGCGGCATGTTTTGCTCTATTTCTCTTGCAGATCGAATGCTTAGCGGCTTTCTTGGAATGACTGCGTATACCGAGAGAAAGAGGCAGCGCAGGAAATCTTGCCTTCTGCCTTCTTCCTCGTTGGTACCTAGCTGCTATCTCTGCTGTTTGTCCATGTGCGCACGTGGGATTCCTCACCGAAAACCACGCCGAAACCTTTTCCTCAAGCGTCCAGGTATGTGCACCCACCACCACCTGCATGCGTCCGAAGCGACAGAA
Source organism: Caloenas nicobarica (assembly GCF_036013445.1). NCBI lineage: Eukaryota > Metazoa > Chordata > Aves > Columbiformes > Columbidae > Caloenas > Caloenas nicobarica. The sequence goes on from NW_027017670.1 coordinate 21,428, forward strand.
AAGCACATACCTTTTCACTCACTGATATATAAGCAATCATGCGGCCACACACACGCACGCTTCCGAAAGCACGCCCCCATCTACTTTCAGAAAGACGTAGGTGAATCGCGCTTTCATGCTTGAGAGTAAACAAGTCTGTCTATGCTTGGGACACTGCACGCACGTATACGTGGCTGCACGAGAATACACATTTGGAAGGTACCTGCAGATATGTGCCCGTTCTTGGGGCGTTCACTGTGCGTGAAAGCAGTGGCGCTCATAAATGCTTGTCTGTCCACACGCCTGTGCCTGGTGTGGGCTCCTGTCGTGCGTAAGCTTGGGTGAGTGCACAGCTGTGCTGTTTGTTGGAAAGGTTCCGCGTATATCTGGTTGCACAGTCCTGCATTTCTCATGTGGAGAGATGCAAGGGCGGTCTGCTAGTAAAGCGACAAAGACAGACGTGGGCAGAACTAAAAGCTGTGCCGTGATACTTCTTTCCCATGGCAAACGCTTCACAGTCGCCCGAGGAAAAACGCTTAGCAATCGATCTAGAAGAGAAACCAAACAGGAGATGTCGTAACGAGAAAGAACAAAGAGCAGACCACAGAAGCTTCTTCGTGATATGTAGCTGAGGGCAAACACTTCGGTGCTTGTGTGAGAGCAAGTGTCCTTCCTGTAAGCGTTGGGTAGCTTTGCACAGTTACATGTGGTGGCACGACTATCATCGCCTAGGATGCCTATAGCCTTGACTCAGGGTGTGTGGACAGAGTGTGCCTGAAAGCTTGTGCGTGTAAGTGCCTCTTGTACCGGTCCATCTCTCCACACGCATGTGAGTACGTCTTTCTGTCAGCAAGCATGTGTGTTAATTTCGTCGCATACACGCATCAGCGCTGGTGTGTGAGCTCCTCTGAGAGTGTGTGTGTTGGCTGTGCCTGTGTGTAGCACAGCAATCCTGACTGCTCAAGTGAACAGAGAAAAGGGAAATCAGGTAGGTAGAGGCGACAAAGCAAAACCAAGGTGGGAAGGAAGTGTGTTTGATACAGACGGTTTCCCTCTGCTGATAGTTCACAGTTCGACGAGGAAGAAGCTGAGCGGTAGATCGACCAGAGAAACGTTTCCAAATAGCTCATTTAGCCAAAGAACAGCAGAGTCTGTGTGATAGGGCTGCATTTGTAGCCATTCGTGTGTCTGCGAATGTACAGTCGTCCGCATTGAATTTTGTCAGACTGCGGAGAAGCACACGTGGTCGCACGTATATACACGACGGTGGAGATGCTTTGGGACGTGTTCCTGTGTATGTACACGCTTGTGAGTCGGTGCGAGTGGGTGCACACGCACGTGCGTTCATTTGGAATCTTCTTCATACGAGAGCTGCAGCGTGCGCAGAACTGCGACATTTTGGGGAAATTTCTTCGTGTATGTAGCTGGCCTCTCACCTGCTTGCAAGTGGACACACAAGCGATAGGAAGAGAAGCTGCTAAGTTCATGTACGCCGTGATGAGGTTACAAAGGATTTGGCCATCATTACCAATTGACATGATCAACGCTTTCTAGCCACCTGCAAAAGGAGTGGATCTTTTTCAAGTTTAAGATGCTTCTGCATTGCAAGAGGGAGACAGCAGGTGAAGTGATACATTGTTTTGAAGCAGAGTGCTTAGTTTGTATTTTACTACTCATTCATAGATGTAATTCTAAGAAAGAAACTCATCAGTGGCATCCTAACCTGAGGTTTAAGCAACTCTTTCTTAGTACAGAGGTATTGTACGTGAAACATTTCCAAAACCGGCAGAGCCTGTCTTAAAAAGCTGGTGGTTCTGTGGCTGCATGTATGCAAGTTCACGTGTCTGTGAGTGTACAGACGTCTGTGTGCAACACCGTGCATGTGCACGCAGAGGCAAAGTGGTTGCATACTGTTGGTTACACCTCATGGCCCACACTCCTGTACATACTACACATGCTCCTGAATACTCGTAAGGTTTCACACACACTCATTCCATATTTACAATCACAAATCAAGCTGAACACACATGCACACTGGTGAGCACATGCACGTGATACACATAGTATTTCCTACATATATAGACAGAGCCACGAAGTCCCACGGTCGCACAAACCTGCCTAGCACGCATGCACACCCAGAGAATAAACCATTCCCTATCCATAGCAACTCCAATCCTGAGATCGAGAAGCGCAGGAAAAAAAGCAGCCTAAGATCCCTTTCTATGTCTGTCCTCCCTAGCCCTCCTTACTCCTAGGAGAGACGGCACGGAAAAGAGATGCACAGCATCCTGATCCTTTTCCACACTCCAGCTATGCTGCTTACACGCGCGTGAGCATTGGAGCCGCTCTGCGCTGGTGGAGTATTCTCTGTGATGGCAGGAATATGAGGACTCGGGGGAGGGGGCAAAACTTACGTGTGTGCAGAACTCTTTTCGACCGTGTCCCAGGAGTGCTGATGAGAGGGACTGGAAGGAAGGGGAGCACAGGCACATTCCGGGAAAACGTAAGGCAAAGAGAAGCGAACAGAGTGTGGTCTAACGGAGAAACAAAAAGGAAGAAGAGGTGCTGAGGACGGAAGCTTTCCTTGTTGGCAGGAAGTAGCCCAGGTTCCTTCAGATATGATTTTTGCCTGAGATCAGGCTCTGCTTTGCTTTCGCCATATGACCTATTTGTCAACATTATATATCAGTGTGTGAAGAGGTATGTGCTTTTCTGTAGCTGCGTATGCATGCAGATGGTAGTTTCTGCACATATCTGTACACTTGTGGAAACGGTTTCTGCCTGTGTTTCGGCGAAGTGCGTGCATAGAGTAAAAGGGCGAGAAGTAAGCTCCAACAGCGATGAAGGCAGACTCCGAGTTTTCCTCCGCAATCTGTTTCTCTCGGCATACCTAGTCCTCGGCAGAGAACTGCTAAACGTTCGATCTGCAAGAGAAATTCAACCAAACATGCCGTTCGTAGGAACTCTATGTTCACACGCTTACCCGTGATAAAGGGTGGAACGCAAAGACATTCCTGCTCCCGTGCCCGTCCATCCGTCCAAGTTCATGATGGCGCATGCTTTCCGTGTTCACACGAAGGCAAAGTGGTCTGCTTTCCTCTGTGTGTGCACACGCGCTTTCGTTGTCACTTATAAACCCAGGTGCTTGGGTGCATGCCAAAACTACGTGTTAAAACGCTTCTGCGTATGCTTGGGTAAACGATGGCGTGTGCTTGTTCAGACAGCGGCAGAGATTCACACTGGCCTACAGACACACACTTCCGAAAGCTCCGCACCGAGGACCGTTTGTATGTGTGTACAACCACTTGCATCAGTGTGAGCAATCTCAAAGTTAGACGGAAGTGTTTAATCTCACAGAAGCACCAACGTGTTTGCGTTCCACCATATATCACAAACAAGGTTGTGAACAGACGCTCTGCTGTTTTTCCTCTGCGCGGCATGTTTTGCTCTATTTCTCTTGCAGATCGAATGCTTAGCGGCTTTCTTGGAATGACTGCGTATACCGAGAGAAAGAGGCAGCGCAGGAAATCTTGCCTTCTGCCTTCTTCCTCGTTGGTACCTAGCTGCTATCTCTGCTGTTTGTCCATGTGCGCACGTGGGATTCCTCACCGAAAACCACGCCGAAACCTTTTCCTCAAGCGTCCAGGTATGTGCACCCACCACCACCTGCATGCGTCCGAAGCGACAGAAAAGCACATACCTTTTCGCTCACTGATATATAAGCAATCATGCGGCCACACACACGCACGCTTCCGAAAGCACGCCCCCATCTACTTTCAGAAAGACGTAGGTGAATCGCGCTTTCATGCTTGAGAGTAAACAAGTCTGTCTATGCTTGGGACACTGCACGCACGTATACGTGGCTGCACGAGAATACACATTTGGAAGGTACCTGCAGATATGTGCCCGTTCTTGGGGCGTTCACTGTGCGTGAAAGCAGTGGCGCTCATAAATGCTTGTCTGTCCACACGCCTGTGCCTGGTGTGGGCTCCTGTCGTGCGTAAGCTTGGGTGAGTGCACAGCTGTGCTGTTTGTTGGAAAGGTTCCGCGTATATCTGGTTGCACAGTCCTGCATTTCTCATGTGGAGAGATGCAAGGGCGGTCTGCTAGTAAAGCGACAAAGACAGACGTGGGCAGAACTAAAAGCTGTGCCGTGATACTTCTTTCCCATGGCATACGCTTCACAGTCGCCCGAGGAAAAACGCTTAGCAATCGATCTAGAAGAGAAACCAAACAGGAGATGTCGTAACGAGAAAGAACAAAGAGCAGACCACAGAAGCTTCTTCGTGATATGTAGCTGAGGGCAAACACTTCGGTGCTTGTGTGAGAGCAAGTGTCCTTCCTGTAAGCGTTGGGTAGCTTTGCACAGTTACATGTGGTGGCACGACTATCATCGCCTAGGATGCCTATAGCCTTGACTCAGGGTGTGTGGACAGAGTGTGCCTGAAAGTTTGTGCGTGTAAGTGCCTCTTGTACCGGTCCATCTCTCCACACGCATGTGAGTACGTCTTTCTGTCAGCAAGCATGTGTGTTAATTTCGTCGCATACACGCATCAGCGCTGGTGTGTGAGCTCCTCTGAGAGTGTGTGTGTGTTGGCTGTGCCTGTGTGTAGCACAGCAATCCTGACTGCTCAAGTGAACAGAGAAAAGGGAAATCAGGTAGGTAGAGGCGACAAAGCAAAACCAAGGTGGGAAGGAAGTGTTTTTGATACAGACGGTTTCCCTCTGCTGATAGTTCACAGTTCGACGAGGAAGAAGCTGAGCGGTAGATCGACCAGAGAAACGTTTCCAAATAGCTCATTTAGCCAAAGAACAGCAGAGTCTGTGTGATAGGGCTGCATTTGTAGCCATTCGTGTGTCTGCGAATGTACAGTCGTCCGCATTGAATTTTGTCAGACTGCGGAGAAGCACACGTGGTCGTACGTATATACACGACGGTGGAGATGCTTTGGGACGTGTTCCTGTGTATGTACACGCTTGTGAGTCGGTGCGAGTGGGTGCACACGCACGTGCGTTCATTTGGAATCTTCTTCATACGAGAGCTGCAGCGTGCGCAGAACTGCGACATTTTGGGGAAATTTCTTCGTGTATGTAGCTGGCCTCTCACCTGCTTGCAAGTGGACACACAAGCGATAGGAAGAGAAGCTGCTAAGTTCATGTACGCCGTGATGAGGTTACAAAGGATTTGGCCATCATTACCAATTGACATGATCAACGCTTTCTAGCCACCTGCAAAAGGAGTGGATCTTTTTCAAGCTTAAGATGCTTCTGCATTGCAAGAGGCAGACAGCAGGTGAAGTGATACATTGTTTTGAAGCAGAGTGCTTAGTTTGTATTTTACTACTCATTCATAGATGTAATTCTAAGAAAGAAACTCATCAATGGCATCCTAACCTGAGGCTTAAGCGACTCTTTCTTAGTACAGAGGTATTGTACGTGAAACATTTCCAAAACCGGCAGAGCCTGTCTTAAAAAGCTGGTGGTTCTGTGGCTGCATGTATGCAAGTTCACGTGTCTGTGAGTGTACAGACGTCTGTGTGCAACACCGTGCATGTGCACGCAGAGGCAAAGTGGTTGCATACTGTTGGTTACACCTCATGGCCCACACTCCTGTACATACTACACATGCTCCTGAATACTCGTAAGGTTTCACACACACTCATTCCATATTTACAATCACAAATCAAGCTGAACACACATGCACACTGGTGAGCACATGCACGTGATACACATAGTATTTCCTACATATATAGACAGAGCCACGAAGTCCCACGGTCGCACAAACCTGCCTAGCACGCATGCACACCCAGAGAATAAACCATTCCCTATCCATAGCAACTCCAATCCTGAGATCGAGAAGCGCAGGAAAAAAAGCAGCCTAAGATCCCTTTCTATGTCTGTCCTCCCTAGCCCTCCTTACTCCTAGGAGAGACGGCACGGAAAAGAGATGCACAGCATCCTGATCCTTTTCCACACTCCAGCTATGCTGCTTACACGCGCGTGAGCATTGGAGCCGCTCTGCGCTGGTGGAGTATTCTCTGTGATGGCAGGAATATGAGGACTCGGGGGAGGGGGCAAAACTTACGTGTGTGCAGAACTCTTTTCGACCGTGTCCCAGGAGTGCTGATGAGAGGGACTGGAAGGAAGGGGAGCACAGGCACATTCCGGGAAAACGTAAGGCAAAGAGAAGCGAACAGAGTGTGGTCTAACGGAGAAACAAAAAGGAAGAAGAGGTGCTGAGGACGGAAGCTTTCCTTGTTGGCAGGAAGTAGCCCAGGTTCCTTCAGATATGATTTTTGCCTGAGATCAGGCTCTGCTTTGCTTTCGCCATATGACCTATTTGTCCACATTATATATCAGTGTGTGAAGAGGTATGTGCTTTTCTGTAGCTGCGTATGCATGCAGATGGTAGTTTCTGCACATATCTGTACACTTGTGGAAACGGTTTCTGCCTGTGTTTCGGCGAAGTGCGTGCATAGAGTAAAAGGGCGAGAAGTAAGCTCCAACAGCGATGAAGGCAGACTCCGAGTTTTCCTCCGCAATCTGTTTCTCTCGGCATACCTAGTCCTCGGCAGAGAACTGCTAAACGTTCGATCTGCAAGAGAAATTCAACCAAACATGCCGTTCGTAGGAACTCTATGTTCACACGCTTACCCGTGATAAAGGGTGGAACGCAAAGACATTCCTGCTCCCGTGCCCGTCCGTCCGTCCAAGTTCATGATGGCGCATGCTTTCCGTGTTCACACGAAGGCAAAGTGGTCTGCTTTCCTCTGTGTGTGCACACGCGCTTTCGTTGTCACTTATAAACCCAGGTGCTTGGGTGCATGCCAAAACTACGTGTTAAAACGCTTCTGCGTATGCTTGGGTAAACGATGGCGTGTGCTTGTTCAGACAGCGGCAGAGATTCACACTGGCCTACAGACACACACTTCCGAAAGCTCCGCACCGAGGACCGTTTGTATGTGTGTACAACCACTTGCATCAGTGTGAGCAATCTCAAAGTTAGACGGAAGTGTTTAATCTCACAGAAGCACCAACGTGTTTGCGTTCCACCATATATCACAAACAAGGTTGTGAACAGACGCTCTGCTGTTTTTCCTCTGCGCGGCATGTTTTGCTCTATTTCTCTTGCAGATCGAATGCTTAGCGGCTTTCTTGGAATGACTGCGTATACCGAGAGAAAGAGGCAGCGCAGGAAATCTTGCCTTCTGCCTTCTTCCTCGTTGGTACCTAGCTGCTATCTCTGCTGTTTGTCCATGTGCGCACGTGGGATTCCTCACCGAAAACCACGCCGAAACCTTTTCCTCAAGCGTCCAGGTATGTGCACCCACCACCACCTGCATGCGTCCGAAGCGACAGAAAAGCACATACCTTTTCGCTCACTGATATATAAGCAATCATGCGGCCACACACACGCACGCTTCCGAAAGCACGCCCCCATCTACTTTCAGAAAGACGTAGGTGAATCGCGCTTTCATGCTTGAGAGTAAACAAGTCTGTCTATGCTTGGGACACTGCACGCACGTATACGTGGCTGCACGAGAATACACATTTGGAAGGTACCTGCAGATATGTGCCCGTTCTTGGGGCGTTCACTGTGCGTGAAAGCAGTGGCGCTCATAAATGCTTGTCTGTCCACACGCCTGTGCCTGGTGTGGGCTCCTGTCGTGCGTAAGCTTGGGTGAGTGCACAGCTGTGCTGTTTGTTGGAAAGGTTCCGCGTATATCTGGTTGCACAGTCCTGCATTTCTCATGTGGAGAGATGCAAGGGCGGTCTGCTAGTAAAGCGACAAAGACAGACGTGGGCAGAACTAAAAGCTGTGCCGTGATACTTCTTTCCCATGGCAAACGCTTCACAGTCGCCCGAGGAAAAACGCTTAGCAATCGATCTAGAAGAGAAACCAAACAGGAGATGTCGTAACGAGAAAGAACAAAGAGCAGACCACAGAAGCTTCTTCGTGATATGTAGCTGAGGGCAAACACTTCGGTGCTTGTGTGAGAGCAAGTGTCCTTCCTGTAAGCGTTGGGTAGCTTTGCACAGTTACATGTGGTGGCACGACTATCATCGCCTAGGATGCCTATAGCCTTGACTCAGGGTGTGTGGACAGAGTGTGCCTGAAAGCTTGTGCGTGTAAGTGCCTCTTGTACCGGTCCATCTCTCCACACGCATGTGAGTACGTCTTTCTGTCAGCAAGCATGTGTGTTAATTTCGTCGCATACACGCATCAGCGCTGGTGTGTGAGCTCCTCTGAGAGTGTGTGTGTGTTGGCTGTGCCTGTGTGTAGCACAGCAATCCTGACTGCTCAAGTGAACAGAGAAAAGGGAAATCAGGTAGGTAGAGGCGACAAAGCAAAACCAAGGTGGGAAGGAAGTGTGTTTGATACAGACGGTTTCCCTCTGCTGATAGTTCACAGTTCGACGAGGAAGAAGCTGAGCGGTAGATCGACCAGAGAAACGTTTCCAAATAGCTCATTTAGCCAAAGAACAGCAGAGTCTGTGTGATAGGGCTGCATTTGTAGCCATTCGTGTGTCTGCGAATGTACAGTCGTCCGCATTGAATTTTGTCAGACTGCGGAGAAGCACACGTGGTCGCACGTATATACACGACGGTGGAGATGCTTTGGGACGTGTTCCTGTGTATGTACACGCTTGTGAGTCGGTGCGAGTGGGTGCACACGCACGTGCGTTCATTTGGAATCTTCTTCATACGAGAGCTGCAGCGTGCGCAGAACTGCGACATTTTGGGGAAATTTCTTCGTGTATGTAGCTGGCCTCTCACCTGCTTGCAAGTGGACACACAAGCGATAGGAAGAGAAGCTGCTAAGTTCATGTACGCCGTGATGAGGTTACAAAGGATTTGGCCATCATTACCAATTGACATGATCAACGCTTTCTAGCCACCTGCAAAAGGAGTGGATCTTTTTCAAGTTTAAGATGCTTCTGCATTGCAAGAGGGAGACAGCAGGTGAAGTGATACATTGTTTTGAAGCAGAGTGCTTAGTTTGTATTTTACTACTCATTCATAGATGTAATTCTAAGAAAGAAACTCATCAGTGGCATCCTAACCTGAGGTTTAAGCAACTCTTTCTTAGTACAGAGGTATTGTACGTGAAACATTTCCAAAACCGGCAGAGCCTGTCTTAAAAAGCTGGTGGTTCTGTGGCTGCATGTATGCAAGTTCACGTGTCTGTGAGTGTACAGACGTCTGTGTGCAACACCGTGCATGTGCACGCAGAGGCAAAGTGGTTGCATACTGTTGGTTACACCTCATGGCCCACACTCCTGTACATACTACACATGCTCCTGAATACTCGTAAGGTTTCACACACACTCATTCCATATTTACAATCACAAATCAAGCTGAACACACATGCACACTGGTGAGCACATGCACGTGATACACATAGTATTTCCTACATATATAGACAGAGCCACGAAGTCCCACGGTCGCACAAACCTGCCTAGCACGCATGCACACCCAGAGAATAAACCATTCCCTATCCATAGCAACTCCAATCCTGAGATCGAGAAGCGCAGGAAAAAAAGCAGCCTAAGATCCCTTTCTATGTCTGTCCTCCCTAGCCCTCCTTACTCCTAGGAGAGACGGCACGGAAAAGAGATGCACAGCATCCTGATCCTTTTCCACACTCCAGCTATGCTGCTTACACGCGCGTGAGCATTGGAGCCGCTCTGCGCTGGTGGAGTATTCTCTGTGATGGCAGGAATATGAGGACTCGGGGGAGGGGGCAAAACTTACGTGTGTGCAGAACTCTTTTCGACCGTGTCCCAGGAGTGCTGATGAGAGGGACTGGAAGGAAGGGGAGCACAGGCACATTCCGGGAAAACGTAAGGCAAAGAGAAGCGAACAGAGTGTGGTCTAACGGAGAAACAAAAAGGAAGAAGAGGTGCTGAGGACGGAAGCTTTCCTTGTTGGCAGGAAGTAGCCCAGGTTCCTTCAGATATGATTTTTGCCTGAGATCAGGCTCTGCTTTGCTTTCGCCATATGACCTATTTGTCAACATTATATATCAGTGTGTGAAGAGGTATGTGCTTTTCTGTAGCTGCGTATGCATGCAGATGGTAGTTTCTGCACATATCTGTACACTTGTGGAAACGGTTTCTGCCTGTGTTTCGGCGAAGTGCGTGCATAGAGTAAAAGGGCGAGAAGTAAGCTCCAACAGCGATGAAGGCAGACTCCGAGTTTTCCTCCGCAATCTGTTTCTCTCGGCATACCTAGTCCTCGGCAGAGAACTGCTAAACGTTCGATCTGCAAGAGAAATTCAACCAAACATGCCGTTCGTAGGAACTCTATGTTCACACGCTTACCCGTGATAAAGGGTGGAACGCAAAGACATTCCTGCTCCCGTGCCCGTCCGTCCGTCCAAGTTCATGATGGCGCATGCTTTCCGTGTTCACACGAAGGCAAAGTGGTCTGCTTTCCTCTGTGTGTGCACACGCGCTTTCGTTGTCACTTATAAACCCAGGTGCTTGGGTGCATGCCAAAACTACGTGTTAAAACGCTTCTGCGTATGCTTGGGTAAACGATGGCGTGTGCTTGTTCAGACAGCGGCAGAGATTCACACTGGCCTACAGACACACACTTCCGAAAGCTCCGCACCGAGGACCGTTTGTATGTGTGTACAACCACTTGCATCAGTGTGAGCAATCTCAAAGTTAGACGGAAGTGTTTAATCTCACAGAAGCACCAACGTGTTTGCGTTCCACCATATATCACAAACAAGGTTGTGAACAGACGCTCTGCTGTTTTTCCTCTGCGCGGCATGTTTTGCTCTATTTCTCTTGCAGATCGAATGCTTAGCGGCTTTCTTGGAATGACTGCGTATACCGAGAGAAAGAGGCAGCGCAGGAAATCTTGCCTTCTGCCTTCTTCCTCGTTGGTACCTAGCTGCTATCTCTGCTGTTTGTCCATGTGCGCACGTGGGATTCCTCACCGAAAACCACGCCGAAACCTTTTCCTCAAGCGTCCAGGTATGTGCACCCACCACCACCTGCATGCGTCCGAAGCGACAGAAAAGCACATACCTTTTCACTCACTGATATATAAGCAATCATGCGGCCACACACACGCACGCTTCCGAAAGCACGCCCCCATCTACTTTCAGAAAGACGTAGGTGAATCGCGCTTTCATGCTTGAGAGTAAACAAGTCTGTCTATGCTTGGGACACTGCACGCACGTATACGTGGCTGCACGAGAATACACATTTGGAAGGTACCTGCAGATATGTGCCCGTTCTTGGGGCGTTCACTGTGCGTGAAAGCAGTGGCGCTCATAAATGCTTGTCTGTCCACACGCCTGTGCCTGGTGTGGGCTCCTGTCGTGCGTAAGCTTGGGTGAGTGCACAGCTGTGCTGTTTGTTGGAAAGGTTCCGCGTATATCTGGTTGCACAGTCCTGCATTTCTCATGTGGAGAGATGCAAGGGCGGTCTGCTAGTAAAGCGACAAAGACAGACGTGGGCAGAACTAAAAGCTGTGCCGTGATACTTCTTTCCCATGGCAAACGCTTCACAGTCGCCCGAGGAAAAACGCTTAGCAATCGATCTAGAAGAGAAACCAAACAGGAGATGTCGTAACGAGAAAGAACAAAGAGCAGACCACAGAAGCTTCTTCGTGATATGTAGCTGAGGGCAAACACTTCGGTGCTTGTGTGAGAGCAAGTGTCCTTCCTGTAAGCGTTGGGTAGCTTTGCACAGTTACATGTGGTGGCACGACTATCATCGCCTAGGATGCCTATAGCCTTGACTCAGGGTGTGTGGACAGAGTGTGCCTGAAAGCTTGTGCGTGTAAGTGCCTCTTGTACCGGTCCATCTCTCCACACGCATGTGAGTACGTCTTTCTGTCAGCAAGCATGTGTGTTAATTTCGTCGCATACACGCATCAGCGCTGGTGTGTGAGCTCCTCTGAGAGTGTGTGTGTTGGCTGTGCCTGTGTGTAGCACAGCAATCCTGACTGCTCAAGTGAACAGAGAAAAGGGAAATCAGGTAGGTAGAGGCGACAAAGCAAAACCAAGGTGGGAAGGAAGTGTGTTTGATACAGACGGTTTCCCTCTGCTGATAGTTCACAGTTCGACGAGGAAGAAGCTGAGCGGTAGATCGACCAGAGAAACGTTTCCAAATAGCTCATTTAGCCAAAGAACAGCAGAGTCTGTGTGATAGGGCTGCATTTGTAGCCATTCGTGTGTCTGCGAATGTACAGTCGTCCGCATTGAATTTTGTCAGACTGCGGAGAAGCACACGTGGTCGCACGTATATACACGACGGTGGAGATGCTTTGGGACGTGTTCCTGTGTATGTACACGCTTGTGAGTCGGTGCGAGTGGGTGCACACGCACGTGCGTTCATTTGGAATCTTCTTCATACGAGAGCTGCAGCGTGCGCAGAACTGCGACATTTTGGGGAAATTTCTTCGTGTATGTAGCTGGCCTCTCACCTGCTTGCAAGTGGACACACAAGCGATAGGAAGAGAAGCTGCTAAGTTCATGTACGCCGTGATGAGGTTACAAAGGATTTGGCCATCATTACCAATTGACATGATCAACGCTTTCTAGCCACCTGCAAAAGGAGTGGATCTTTTTCAAGTTTAAGATGCTTCTGCATTGCAAGAGGGAGACAGCAGGTGAAGTGATACATTGTTTTGAAGCAGAGTGCTTAGTTTGTATTTTACTACTCATTCATAGATGTAATTCTAAGAAAGAAACTCATCAGTGGCATCCTAACCTGAGGTTTAAGCAACTCTTTCTTAGTACAGAGGTATTGTACGTGAAACATTTCCAAAACCGGCAGAGCCTGTCTTAAAAAGCTGGTGGTTCTGTGGCTGCATGTATGCAAGTTCACGTGTCTGTGAGTGTACAGACGTCTGTGTGCAACACCGTGCATGTGCACGCAGAGGCAAAGTGGTTGCATACTGTTGGTTACACCTCATGGCCCACACTCCTGTACATACTACACATGCTCCTGAATACTCGTAAGGTTTCACACACACTCATTCCATATTTACAATCACAAATCAAGCTGAACACACATGCACACTGGTGAGCACATGCACGTGATACACATAGTATTTCCTACATATATAGACAGAGCCACGAAGTCCCACGGTCGCACAAACCTGCCTAGCACGCATGCACACCCAGAGAATAAACCATTCCCTATCCATAGCAACTCCAATCCTGAGATCGAGAAGCGCAGGAAAAAAAGCAGCCTAAGATCCCTTTCTATGTCTGTCCTCCCTAGCCCTCCTTACTCCTAGGAGAGACGGCACGGAAAAGAGATGCACAGCATCCTGATCCTTTTCCACACTCCAGCTATGCTGCTTACACGCGCGTGAGCATTGGAGCCGCTCTGCGCTGGTGGAGTATTCTCTGTGATGGCAGGAATATGAGGACTCGGGGGAGGGGGCAAAACTTACGTGTGTGCAGAACTCTTTTCGACCGTGTCCCAGGAGTGCTGATGAGAGGGACTGGAAGGAAGGGGAGCACAGGCACATTCCGGGAAAACGTAAGGCAAAGAGAAGCGAACAGAGTGTGGTCTAACGGAGAAACAAAAAGGAAGAAGAGGTGCTGAGGACGGAAGCTTTCCTTGTTGGCAGGAAGTAGCCCAGGTTCCTTCAGATATGATTTTTGCCTGAGATCAGGCTCTGCTTTGCTTTCGCCATATGACCTATTTGTCCACATTATATATCAGTGTGTGAAGAGGTATGTGCTTTTCTGTAGCTGCGTATGCATGCAGATGGTAGTTTCTGCACATATCTGTACACTTGTGGAAACGGTTTCTGCCTGTGTTTCGGCGAAGTGCGTGCATAGAGTAAAAGGGCGAGAAGTAAGCTCCAACAGCGATGAAGGCAGACTCCGAGTTTTCCTCCGCAATCTGTTTCTCTCGGCATACCTAGTCCTCGGCAGAGAACTGCTAAACGTTCGATCTGCAAGAGAAATTCAACCAAACATGCCGTTCGTAGGAACTCTATGTTCACACGCTTACCCGTGATAAAGGGTGGAACGCAAAGACATTCCTGCTCCCGTGCCCGTCCGTCCGTCCAAGTTCATGATGGCGCATGCTTTCCGTGTTCACACGAAGGCAAAGTGGTCTGCTTTCCTCTGTGTGTGCACACGCGCTTTCGTTGTCACTTATAAACCCAGGTGCTTGGGTGCATGCCAAAACTACGTGTTAAAACGCTTCTGCGTATGCTTGGGTAAACGATGGCGTGTGCTTGTTCAGACAGCGGCAGAGATTCACACTGGCCTACAGACACACACTTCCGAAAGCTCCGCACCGAGGACCGTTTGTATGTGTGTACAACCACTTGCATCAGTGTGAGCAATCTCAAAGTTAGACGGAAGTGTTTAATCTCACAGAAGCACCAACGTGTTTGCGTTCCACCATATATCACAAACAAGGTTGTGAACAGACGCTCTGCTGTTTTTCCTCTGCGCGGCATGTTTTGCTCTATTTCTCTTGCAGATCGAATGCTTAGCGGCTTTCTTGGAATGACTGCGTATACCGAGAGAAAGAGGCAGCGCAGGAAATCTTGCCTTCTGCCTTCTTCCTCGTTGGTACCTAGCTGCTATCTCTTCTGTTTGTCCATGTGCGCACGTGGGATTCCTCACCGAAAACCACGCCGAAACCTTCTCCTCAAGCGTCCAGGTATGTGCACCCACCACCACCTGCATGCGTCCGAAGCGACAGAAAAGCACATACCTTTTCGCTCACTGATATATAAGCAATCATGCGGCCACACACACGCACGCTTCCGAAAGCACGCCCCCATCTACTTTCAGAAAGACGTAGGTGAATCGCGCTTTCATGCTTGAGAGTAAACAAGTCTGTCTATGCTTGGGACACTGCACGCACGTATACGTGGCTGCACGAGAATACACATTTGGAAGGTACCTGCAGATATGTGCCCGTTCTTGGGGCGTTCACTGTGCGTGAAAGCAGTGGCGCTCATAAATGCTTGTCTGTCCACACGCCTGTGCCTGGTGTGGGCTCCTGTCGTGCGTAAGCTTGGGTGAGTGCACAGCTGTGCTGTTTGTTGGAAAGGTTCCGCGTATATCTGGTTGCACAGTCCTGCATTTCTCATGTGGAGAGATGCAAGGGCGGTCTGCTAGTAAAGCGACAAAGACAGACGTGGGCAGAACTAAAAGCTGTGCCGTGATACTTCTTTCCCATGGCATACGCTTCACAGTCGCCCGAGGAAAAACGCTTAGCAATCGATCTAGAAGAGAAACCAAACAGGAGATGTCGTAACGAGAAAGAACAAAGAGCAGACCACAGAAGCTTCTTCGTGATATGTAGCTGAGGGCAAACACTTCGGTGCTTGTGTGAGAGCAAGTGTCCTTCCTGTAAGCGTTGGGTAGCTTTGCACAGTTACATGTGGTGGCACGACTATCATCGCCTAGGATGCCTATAGCCTTGACTCAGGGTGTGTGGACAGAGTGTGCCTGAAAGTTTGTGCGTGTAAGTGCCTCTTGTACCGGTCCATCTCTCC
>NW_027017671.1:0-36829 GCF_036013445.1 Caloenas nicobarica
GACAGAGCCCGACAGGGCCCGACAGAGCCCAGTAGAGCCCGACAGAGCCCGACAGAGCCCGACAGAGCCCGACAGAGCCCGACAGAGCCCGACAGAGCCCGACAGAGCCCGACAGAGCTCAACAGAGCTCGACAGAGCCCGACAGGGCCCGACAGAGCCCGACAGGGCCCGACAGAGCCCGACAGGGCCCGACAGAGCCCGACAGGGCCCGACAGAGCGCAGTAGAGCCCGACAGAGCCCGACAGAGCCCGACAGGGCCCGACAGGGCCCGACAGAGCCCGACAGAGCCCGACAGGGCCCAGTAGAGCCCGACAGAGTCCGACAGAGCCCAACAGGGTCCGACAGAGCCCGACAGAGCCCGACAGGGCCCAGTAGAGCCCGACAGAGCCCGACAGAGCCCGACAGAGCCCGACAGGGCCCGACAGGGCCCGACAGGGCCCGACAGACCCCGACAGGGCCCGACAGGGCCCGACAGAGCCCGACAGGGCCCGACAGGGCCCAGTAGAGCCCGACAGAGCCCGAGACAGCCCGACAGGGCCCGACAGGGCCCGACAGGGACCAGTAGAGCCCGACAGAGCCCGACACAGCCCGACAGAGCCCGACAGGGCCCGACAGGGCCCAGTAGAGGCCGAAAGAGCCCGACAAAGCACGACAGGGCCCGACAGAGCCCGACAGAGCCCGACAGGGCCCAGTAGAGCCCGACAGAGCCCGACAGAGCCCGACAGAGCCCGACAGAGCCCGACAGGGCCCGACAGGGCCCGACAGGGCCCGACAGGGCCCAGTAGAGCCCGACAGAGCCCGACAGAGCCCGACAGAGCCCGACAGAGCCCGACAGAGCCCGACAGAGCCCGACAGAGCCCGACAGGGCCCGACAGGGCCCGACAGGGCCCGACAGAGCCCGACAGAGCCCGACAGAGCCCGACAGGGCCCAGTAGAGCCCGACAGAGCCCGACAGAGCCCGACAGGGCCCGACAGGGCCCGACAGAACCCGACAGAGCCCGACAGAGCCCAGTAGAGCCCGACAGAGCCCGACAGAGCCCGATAGGGCCCGACAGAGCCCGACAGAGCCCGATAGAGCCCGACAGAGCCCAGTAGAGCCCGACAGAGCCCGAGAGAGCCCGACAGAGCCCGACAGAGCCCAGTAGAGCCCGACAGGGCCCAGTAGAGCCCGACAGAGCCCGACAGAGCCCAGTAGAGCCCAGTAGAGCCCGACAGAGCCCGACAGGGCCCGACAGGGCCCGACAGGGCCCGACAGGGCCCAGTAGAGCCCAGTAGAGCCCGACAGAGCCCGACAGAGCCCGACAGAGCCCGACAGAGCCCGACAGAGCCCGACAGGGCCCGACAAGGCCCGACAGGGCCCGACAGAGCCCGACAGTGCCTGACAGAGCCCGACAGAGCCCGACAGGGCCCGACAGGGCCCGACAGGGCACGACAGAGCCCAGTAGAGCCCGACAGGGCCCGACAGGGCCCGACAGGGCCCAGTAGAGCCCAGTAGAGCCCGACAGAGCCCGACAGAGCCCGACAGCGCCCGACAGAGCCCGACAGAGCCCGACAGGGCCCGACAGGGCCCGACAGGGCGCAGTAGATCCCGACAGAGCCCGACAGAGCCCGACAGAGCCCGACAGAGCCCGACAGAGCCCGACAGGGCCCGACAGGGCCCGACAGGGCCCGACAGGGCCCAGTAGAGCCCGACAGAGCCCGACAGAGCCCAGTAGAGCCCAGTAGAGCCCGACAGAGCCCGACAGAGCCCGACAGAGCCCGACAGGGCCCGACAGGGCCCGACAGGGCCCAGTAGAGCCCGACAGAGCCCGACAGAGCCCGAGAGAGCCCGAGAGAGCCCGACAGAACCCGACAGAACTCGACAGAGCCCGACAGGGACCGACAGGGCCCAGTAGAGCCCGACAGAGCCCGACAGAGCCCGAAAGGGCCCGACAGGGCCCGACAGGGCCCGACAGGGCCCAGTAGAGCCCGACAGAGCCCGACAGGGCCCGACAGGGCCCGACAGGGCCCAGTAGAGCCCGACAGAGCCCGACAGAGCCCGACAGAGCCCGACAGAGCCCGACAGAGCCCGACAGGGCCCAGTAGAGCCCGACAGAGCCCGACGGAGCCTGACAGAGCCCGACAGAGCCCGACAGGGCCCGACAGGGCCCGACAGAGCCCGACAGAGCCCAGTAGAGCCCGACAGAGCCCGACAGAGCCCGACAGGGCCCGACAGGGCCCGACAGGGCCCGACAGGGCCTGACAGGGCCCGACAGAGCCCGACAGATCCCAGTAGAGCCCGACAGAGCCCGACAGAGCCCGACAGAGCCCGACAGGGCCCGACAGGGCCCAGTAGAGCCCGACAGAGCCCGACAGGGCCCGACAGGGCCCGACAGAGCCCGACAGGGCCCAGTAGAGTACAGTAGAGCCCGACAGAGCCCAGTAGAGCCCGACAGAGCCCGACAGAGCCTGACAGAGCCCGACAGGGCCCGACAGAGCCCGACAGGGCCCGATAGAGCGCAGTAGAGCCCGACAGAGCCCGACAGGGCCCGACAGAGCCCGACAGAACCCGACAGAACCCGACAGAACCCGACAGAGCCCAGTAGAGCCCGACAGAGTCCGACAGAGCCCAGCAGAGCCCGACAGGGCCCGACAGGGCCCGACAGGGCCCAGTAGAGCCCGACAGGGCCCAGTAGAGCCCGACAGAGCCCGACAGAGCCCGACAGGGCCCGACAGGGCCCAGTAGAGGACAGTAGAGCCCGACAGAGCCCAGTAGAGCCCGACAGAGCCCGACAGAGCCCGACAGAGCCCGACAGAGCCCGACAGGGCCCGACAGGGCCCAGTAGAGCCCGACAGAGTCCGACAGAGCCCAGCAGAGCCCGACAGGGCCCGACAGGGCCCGACAGGGCCCGACAGAGCCCGACAGAGCCCGACAGGGCCCAGTAGAGCCCGACAGAGCCCGACAGAGACCGACAGAGCCCGACAGGGCCCGACAGGGCCCGACAGAGCTCAACAGAGCTCGACAGAGCCCGACAGGGCCCGACAGAGCCCGACAGGGCCCGACAGAGCCCGACAGGGCCCGACAGAGCGCAGTAGAGCCCGACAGAGCCCGACAGAGCCCGACAGGGCCCGACAGGGCCCGACAGAGCCCGACAGAGCCCGACAGGGCCCAGTAGAGCCCGACAGAGTCCGACAGAGCCCAACAGGGTCCGACAGAGCCCGACAGAGCCCGACAGGGCCCAGTAGAGCCCGACAGAGCCCGACAGAGCCCGACAGAGCCCGACAGGGCCCGACAGGGCCCGACAGGGCCCGACAGACCCCGACAGGGCCCGACAGGGCCCGACAGGGCCCGACAGAGCCCGACAGGGCCCGACAGGGCCCAGTAGAGCCCGACAGAGCCCGAGACAGCCCGACAGGGCCCGACAGGGCCCGACAGAGCCCAGTAGAGCCCGACAGAGCCCGACAGAGCCCGACAGAACCCGACAGAGCCCGACAGAGCCCAGTAGAGCCCAGTAGAGCCCGACAGAGCCCGATAGAGCCCGACAGAGCCCGACAGAGCCCGACAGGGCCCGACAGGGCCCGACAGAGCCCGACAGGGCCCAGTAGAGCCCGACAGAGCCCGACAGGGCCCGACAGGGCCCGACAGGGCCCGACAGAGCCGGACAGAGCCCGACAGAGCCCGACAGAGCCCGACAGGGCCCGACAGGGCCCAGTAGAGCCCGACAGAGCCCGACAGAGCCCGACAGAGCCCGACAGAGCCCGACAGAGCCCGACAGAGCCCGACAGAGCCCGACAGAGCCCGACAGAGCCCGACAGAGCCCGACAGGGCCCGACAGAGCCCGACAGGGCCCGACAGAGCTCGACAGAGCCCGACAGAGCCCGACAGGATCCGACAGGGCCCGACAGAGCCCGAAAGAGCCCGACAGGGCCCGACAGGGCCCGACAGAGCCCGACAGAGCCCGACAGAGCCCAGTAGAGCCCGACAGAGCCCGACAGAACCCGACAGAGCCCGACAGAACGCGACAGAGCCCGACAGAGCCCGACAGAGCCCAGTAGAGCCCGACAGAGCCCGACAGAGCCCGACAGAGCCCGACAGAGCCCGACAGAGCCCGACAGGGCCCGACAGGGCCCAGAAGAGCCCGACAGAGCCCGACAAAGCCCGACAGAGCCCGAAAGAGCCCGACAGAGCCCGACAGGGCCCGACAGGGCCCAGTAGAGCCCGACAGAGCCCGACAGAGCCCGACAGAGCCCGACAGGGCCCGACAGGGCCCGACAGAGCCCGACAGGGCCCGACAGGGCCCGACAGGGCCCGACAGAGCCCAGTAGAGCCCGACAGAGCCCGACAGAGCCCGACAGAGCCCGACAGAGCCCAGTAGAGCCCGACAGAGCCCGACAGGGCCCGACAGAGCCCAGTAGAGCCCGACAGGGCCCGACAGGGCCCAGTAGAGCCCGACAGAGCCCGACAGAGCCCAGTAGAGCCCAGTAGAGCCCGACAGAGCCCGACAGGGCCCGACAGAGCCCGACAGAGCCCGACAGAGCCCAGTAGAGCCCGACAGAGCCCGACAGAGCCCGACAGAGCCCGACAGGGCCCGACAGAGCTCGACAGAGCTCGACAGAGCCCGACAGGGCCCGACAGAGCCCGACAGAGCCCGACAGGGCCCGACAGGGCCCGACAGGGCCCAGTAGAGCCCGACAGAGTCCGACAGAGTCCAGCAGAGCCCGACAGGGCCCGACAGAGCCCGACAGGGCCCGACAGGGCCCAGTAGAGCCCGACAGAGCCCGACAGAGCCCGACAGGGCCCGACAGGGCCCGACAGGGCCCGACAGGGCCCGACAGGGCCCAGTAGAGCCCGACAGAGCCCGAGACAGCCCGACAGGGCCCGACAGAGCCCGACAGAGCCCGACAGAGCCCGACAGAGCCCGACAGAGCCCAGTAGAGCCCGACAGAGCCCAGTAGAGCCCGACAGAGCCCGACAGAGCCCGACAGGGCCCGACAGGGCCCGACAGGGCCCAGTAGAGCCCGACAGAGCCCGACAGAGCCCGACAGAGCCCGACAGGGCCCGACAGGGCCCAGTAGAGCCCGACAGAGCCCGACAGAGCCCGACAGGGCCCGACAGAGCCCGACAGAGCCCGACAGAGCCCGACAGGGCCCGACAGGGCCCAGTAGAGCCCGACAGAGGCCGACAGAGGCCGACAGAGCCCGACAGAGCCCGACAGAGCCCGAAAGAGCCCGACAGTGCCCGACAGGGCCCAGTAGAGCCCGACAGAGCCCGACAGAGCCCGACAGGGCCCGACAGGGCCCGACAGGGCCCGACAGGGCCCAGTAGAGCCCGACAGAGCCCGACAGGATCCGACAGGGCCCGACAGGGCCCGACAGAGCCCGACAGAGCCCGACAGAGCCCGACAGGGCCGGACAGGGCCCGACAGGGCCCGACAGAGCCCGACAGAGCCCAGTAGATCCCGACAGAGCCCGACAGAACCCGACAGAGCCCGACAGAACCCGACAGAGCCCGACAGAGCCCGACAGAGCCCAGTAGAGCCCGACAGAGCCCGACACGGCCCAACAGGGCCCGACAGGGCCCAGTAGAGCCCGACAGAGCCCGACAGAGCCCGACAGGGCCCGACAGGGCCCAGTAGAGCCCGACAGAGCCCGACAGAGCCCGACAGAGCCCGACAGAGCCCGACAGGGCCCAGTAGAGCCCGACAGAGCCCGACAGAGCCCAGTAGAGCCCGACAGAGCCCGACAGAGCCCGACAGGGCCCGACAGGGCCCAGTAGAGCCCGACAGAGCCCGACAGAGCCCGACAGAGCCCGACAGAGCCCGACAGGGCCCGACAGAGCCCGACAGGGCCCAGTAGAGCCCGACAGAGACCGACAGAGCCCGACAGGGCCCGACAGGGCCCGACAGGGCCCGATAGAGACCGACAGAGCCCGACAGAGCCCGACAGAGCCCGACAGGGCCCAGTAGAGCCCGACAGAGCCCGACAGAGCCCGACAGGGCCCGACAGGGCCCGACAGGGCCCGACAGGGCCCGACAAAGCCCGACAGAGCCCGACAGAGCCCGACAGAGCCCGACAGGGCCCAACAGGGCCCAGTAGAGCCCGACAGAGCCTGACAGAGCCCGACAGAGCCCGACAGGGCCCGACAGGGCCCAGTAGAGCCCGACAGAGCCCGACAGAGCCCGACAGAGCCCGACAGAGCCCAGTAGAGCCCGACAGGGCCCGACAGGGCCCGACAGGGCCCAGTAGAGCCCGACAGAGCCCAGTAGAGCCCAGTAGAGCCCGACAGAGCCCGACAGGGCCCGACAGGGCCCGACAGGGCCCGACAGGGCCCAGTAGAGCCCGACAGAGCCCGACAGAGCCCGACAGAGCCCGACAGAGCCCGACAGAGCCCGACAGGACCCGACAGAGCCCAGTAGAGCCCGACAGAGCCCGACAGAGCCCGACAGGGCCCAGTAGAGCCCAGTAGAGCCCGACAGAGCCCAGTAGAGCCCGACAGAGCCCGACAGAGCCCGACAGAGCCCGACAGAGCCCGACAGAGCCCGACAGAGCCCGACAGAGCGCAGTAGAGCCCGACAGAGCCCGACAGAGCCCGACAGGGCCCGACAGGGCCCAGTAGAGCCCGACAGAGCCCAGTAGAGCCCGACAGAGCCCGACAGAGCCCGACAGAGCCCGACAGGGCCCGACAGGGCCCGACAGAGCCCGACAGGGCCCGACAGAGCCCAGTAGAGCCCGACAGAGCCCGACAGAGCCCGACAGGGCCCAGTAGAGCCCGATAGAGCCCGACAGAGCCCGACAGAGCCCGACAGAGCCCGACAGAGCCCGACAGGGCCCGACAGGGCCCAGTAGAGCCCGACAGAGCCCGACAGAGCCCGACAGGGCCCGACAGGGCCCGACAGAGCCCGACAGAGCCCGACAGAGCCCGACAGAGCCCGACAGGGCCCGACAGGGCCCAGTAGAGCCCAGTAGAGCCCAGTAGAGCCCAGTAGAGCCCAGTAGAGCCCGACAGAGCCCGACAGAGCCCGACAGAGCCCGACAGGGCCCGACAGAGCCCGACAGGGACCGACAGGGCCCGACAGGGCCCAGTAGAGCCCGACAGAGCCCGACAGTGCCCGACAGGGCCCGACAGGGCCCGACAGAGCCCGACAGGGCCCAGTAGAGCCCGACAGAGCCCGACAGAGCCCGACAGAGCCCGACAGGGCCCGACAGGGCCCAGTAGATCCCGACAGAGCCCAACAGAGCCCGACAGAGCCCGACAGAGCCCGACAGGGCCCGACAGGGCCCGACAGGGCCCGACAGGGCCCAGTAGAGCCCAGTTGAGCCCGACAGGGCCCGACAGGGCCCAGTAGAGCCCGACAGAGCCCGACAGAGCCCGACAGAGCCCGACAGGGCCCGAAAGGGCCGGACAGGGCCCGACAGGGCCCGACAGGGCCCAGTAGAGCCCGACAGAGCCCGACAGAGCCCGACAGGGCCCAGTAGAGCCCGACAGAGCCCGACAGAGCCCGACAGAGCCCGACAGAGCCCGACAGAGCCCGACAGGGCCCGACAGGGCCCGACAGGGCCCAGTAGAGCCCGACAGGGCCCGACAGGGCCCGACAGGGCCCGACAGGGCCCGACAGGGCCCAGTACAGCCCGACAGAGCCCGACAGAGCCCGACAGGGCCCGACAGGGCCCAGTACAGCCCGACAGAGCCCGACAGAGCCCGACAGAGCCCGACAGGGCCCGACAGGGCCCGACAGGGCCCAGTAGGGCCCGACAGAGCCCGACAGAGCCCGACAGAGCCCGACAGAGCCCGACAGAGCCCGACAGAGCCCGACAAAGCCCAGTAGAGCCCGACAGAGCCCGACAGAGCCCGACAGGGCCCGACAGGGCCCAGTAGAGCCCGACAGAGCCCAGTAGAGCCCGACAGAGCCCAGTAGAGCCCAGTAGAGCCCGACAGAGCCCGACAGAGCCCGACAGAGCCCGACAGAGCCCGACAGAGCCCGACAGGGCCCAGTAGAGCCCGACAGAGCCCGACAGAGCCCGAGAGAGCTCGAGACAGCCCGACAGAGCCCGACAGGGCCCGACAGGGCCCGACAGGGCCCGACAGGGACCGACAGGGCCCGACAGGGCCCATTAGAGCCCGACAGAGCCCGACAGAGCCCGACAGGGCCCGACAGGGCCCAGTAGAGCCCGACAGAGCCCGACAGAGCCCGACAGAGCCCGACAGAGCCCGACAGGGCCCGACAGGGCCCGACAGGGCCCAGTAGAGCCCGACAGGGCCCGACAGAGCCGGACAGGGCCCGACAGGGCCCAGTAGAGCCCGACAGAGCCCGACAGGGCCCGACAGGGCCCGACAGGGCCCGACAGAGCCCGACAGAGCTTGACAGAGCCCGACAGAGCCCGACAGAGCCCAGTAGAGCCCGACAGAGCCCGACAGAGCCTGACAGAGCCCGACAGGGCCCGACAGGGCCCGACAGAGCCCGACAGAGCGCAGTAGAGCCCGACAGAGACCGACAGAGCCCGACAGAGCCCGACAGGGCCCGACAGGGCCCGACAGGGCCCGACAGGGCCCGACAGGGCCCAGTAGAGCCCGACAGAGTCCGACAGAGCCCAGCAGAGCCCGACAGGGCCCGACAGGGCCCGACAGGGCCCGACAGAGCCCGACAGGGCCCAGTAGAGCCCGACAGAGCCCGACAGAGCCCGACAGGGCCCGACAGAGCCCGACAGGGCCCGACAGGGCCCAGTAGAGCCCGACAGAGCCCAAGACAGCCCGACAGGGCCCGACAGGGCCCGACAGAGCCCAGTAGAGCCCGACAGAGCCCGACAGAGCCCGACAGAGCCCAGTAGAGCCCGACAGAGCCCGACAGAGCCCGACAGGGCCCAGTAGAGCCCGATAGAGCCCGACAGAGCCCGACAGAGCCCGACAGAGCCCGACAGAGCCCGACAGAGCCCGACAGGGCCCGACAGGGCCCGACAGGGCCCAGTAGAGCCCGACAGAGCCCGACAGAGCCCGACAGGGCCCGACAGGGCCCGACAGGGCCCGACAGAGCCCGACAGAGCCCGACAGGGCCCGACAGGGCCCAGTAGAGCCCAGTAGAGCCCAGTAGAGCCCAGTAGAGCCCAGTAGAGCCGGACAGAGCCCGACAGAGCCCGACAGAGCCCGACAGAGCCCGACAGAGCCCGACAGGGCCCGACAGGGCCCGACAGGGCCCAGTAGAGCCCGAGAGAGCCCGACAGAGCCCGACAGAGCCCGACAGAGCCCGACAGAGCCCGACAGGGCCCGACAGAGCCCGACAGGGCCCGACAGGGCCCAGAAGAGCCCGACAGAGCCCGACAGGGCCCGACAGGGCCCGACAGGGCCCGACAGAGCCCGACAGGGCCCAGTAGAGCCCGACAGAGCCCGACAGAGCCCGACAGAGCCCGACAGGGCCCGACAGAGCCCGACAGGGCCCAGTAGATCCCGACAGAGCCCAACAGAGCCCGACAGAGCCCGACAGAGCCCGACAGGGCCCGACAGGGCCCGACAGGGCCCGACAGGGCCCAGTAGAGCCCAGTTGAGCTGGACAGGGCCCGACAGGGCCCAGTAGAGCCCGACAGAGCCCGACAGAGCCCGACAGAGCCCGACAGAGCCCGACAGAGCCCGACAGGGCCCGAAAGGGCCGGACAGGGCCCGACAGGGCCCGACAGGGCCCAGTAGAGCCCGACAGAGCCCGACAGAGCCCGACAGGGCCCAGTAGAGCCCGACAGAGCCCGACAGAGCCCGACAGAGCCCGACAGAGCCCGAATGAGCCCGACAGGGCCCGACAGGGCCCGACAGAGCCCGACAGGGCCCGACAGGGCCCGACAGGGCCCAGTAGAGCCCGACAGGGCCCGACAGGGCCCGACAGGGCCCAGTACAGCCCGACAGAGCCCGACAGAGCCCGACAGGGCCCGACAGGGCCCAGTACAGCCCGACAGAGCCCGACAGAGCCCGACAGGGCCCGACAGGGCCCGACAGAGCCCGACAGAGCCCAGTAGAGCCCGACAGAGCCCGACAGGGCCCGACAGGGCCCAGTAGAGCCCGACAGAGCCCAGTAGAGCCCGACAGAGCCCAGTAGAGCCCAGTAGAGCCCGACAGAGCCCGACAGAGCCCGACAGAGCCCGACAGAGCCCGACAGGGCCCAGTAGAGCCCGACAGAGCCCGACAGAGCCCGAGAGAGCTCGAGACAGCCCGACAGAGCCCGACAGGGCCCGACAGGGCCCGACAGGGACCGACAGGGCCCGACAGGGCCCATTAGAGCCCGACAGAGCCCGACAGAGCCCGACAGGGCCCGACAGGGCCCGACAGGGCCCAGTAGAGCCCGACAGAGCCCGACAGAGCCCGACAGAGCCCGACAGAGCCCAACAGAGCCCGACAGAGCCCGACAGAGCCCGACAGAGCCCGACAGAGCCCGACAGAGCCCGACAGAGCCCGACAGAGCCCGACAGGGCCCGACAGGGCCCGACAGGGCCCAGTAGAGCCCGACAGGGCCCGACAGAGCCCGACAGGGCCCGACAGGGCCCAGTAGAGCCCGACAGAGCCCGACGGAGCCCGACAGAGCCCGACAGAGCCCGACAGGGACCGACAGAGCCCGACAGAGCCCGACAGGGCCCGACAGGGCCCGACAGAGCCCGACAGAGCCCGACAGAGCCCGACAGAGCCCGACAGGGCCCGAAAGAGCCCGACAGGGCCCAGTAGAGCCCGACAGAGCCCGACAGAGCCTGACAGAGCCCGACAGGGCCTCACAGAGCCCGACAGAGCCCGACAGAGCGCAGTAGAGCCCGACAGAGACCGACAGAGCCCGACAGGGCCCGACAGGGCCCGACAGAGCCCGACAGGGCCCAGTAGAGCCCGACAGAGTCCGACAGAGCCCAGCAGAGCCCGACAGGGCCCGACAGGGCCCGACAGGGCCCGACAGGGCCCAGTAGAGCCCGACAGAGCCCGACAGAGCCCGACAGGGCCCGACAGGGCCCGACAGGGCCCGACAGAGCCCGACAGAGCCCGACAGGGCCCGACAGGGCTCGACAGGGCCCGACAGGGCCCGACAGGGCCCGACAGGGCCCGACAGAGCCCGACAGAGCCCGACAGAGCCCAGTAGAGCCCGACAGAGCCCGATAGAGCCCGACAGAGCCCGACAGAGCCCGACAGAGCCCGACAGAGCCCGACAGAGCCCGACAGAGCCCGACAGAGCCCGACAGAGCCCGACAGGGCCCAGTAGAGCCCGACAGAGCCCGACAGAGCCCGACAGAGCCCGACAGGGCCCGACAGGGCCCAGTAGAGCCCGACAGAGCCCGACAGAGCCCGACAGAGCCCGACAGAGCCCGACAGAGCCCGACAGAGCCCGACAGGGCCCGACAGGGCCCGACAGAGCCCGACAGAGCCCGACAGAGCCCGACAGAGCCCGACAGAGCCCGACAGAGCCCGACAGAGCCCGACAGAGCCCGACAGAGCCCGACAGGGCCCAGTAGAGCCCGACAGGGCCCAGTAGAGCCCGACAGGGCCCAGTAGAGCCCGACAGGGCCCAGTAGAGCCCGACAGAGCCCGACAGGGCCCGACAGGGCCCGACAGGGCCCAGTAGAGCCCGACAGAGCCCGACAGAGCCCGACAGGTTCCGACAGGGCCCGACAGAGCCCAGAAGAGCCCGACAGGGCCCGACAGGGCCCAGTAGAGCCCGACAGAGCCCAGTAGAGCCCGACAGAGCCCACTAGAGCCCGACAGAGCCCGACAGAGCCCGACAGGGCCCGACAGAGCCCGACAGGGCCCGACAGGGCCCAGTTTAGCCCAGTAGAGCCCGACAGAGCCCGACAGAGCCCGACAGAGCCCGACAGAGCCCGACAGAGCCCGACAGAGCCCGACAGAGCCCGACAGAGCCCGACAGGGCCCGACAGGGCCCAGTAGAGCCCGACAGAGCCCGACAGAGCCCGACAGAGCCCGACAGAGCCCGACAGAGCCCGACAGGGCCCGACAGAGCCCGACAGAGCCCGACAGGGCCCGACAGAGCCCGACAGAGCCCGACAGAGCCCGACAGAGCCCGACAGAGCCCGACAGGGCCCAGTTTAGCCCAGTAGAGCCCGACAGAGCCCGACAGAGCCCGACAGAGCCCGACAGAGACCAGTAGAGCTCGACAGAGCCCGACAGAGCCCGACAGAGCCCGACAGAGCCCGACAGAGCCCGACAGAGCCCGACAGAGCCCGACAGAGCCCGACAGGGAACAGTAGAGCCCAGTAGAGCCCGACAGAGCCCGACAGAGCCCGACAGGGCCCGACAGGGCCCGACAGGGCCCAGTTTAGCCCAGGAGAGCCCGACAGAGCCCGACAGGGCCTGACAGGGCCCAGTAGAGCCCGACAGAGCCCGACAGAGCCCGACAGAGCCCGACAGGGAACAGTAGAGCCCAGTAGAGCCCGACAGAGCCCGACAGAGCCCGACAGAGCCCGACAGAGCCCGACAGAGCCCGACAGAGCCCAGTAGAGCCCGACAAGGCCCGACAGAGCCCGACAGAGCCCGACAGAGCCCGACAGAGCCCGACAGGGCCCAGTAGAGCCCGACAGAGCCCGACAGAGCCCGAGAGAGCTCGAGAGAGCTCGAGACAGCCCGACAGAGCCCGACAGGGCCCGACAGGGCCCGACAGGGACCGACAGGGCCCGACAGGGCCCATTAGAGCCCGACAGAGCCCGACAGAGCCCGACAGGGCCCGACAGGGCCCAGTAGAGCCCGACAGAGCCCGACAGAGCCCGACAGAGCCCGACAGAGCCCGACAGAGCCCGACAGAGCCCGACAGAGCCCGACAGGGCCCGACAGGGCCCAGTAGAGCCCGACAGAGCCCGACAGAGCCCGACAGGGCCCGACAGGGCCCGACAGGGCCCAGTAGAGCCCGACAGGGCCCGACAGAGCCGGACAGGGCCCGACAGGGCCCAGTAGAGCCCGACAGAGCCCGACGGAGCCCGACAGAGCCCGAGAGAGCCCGACAGGGCCCGACAGGGCCCGACAGGGCCCGACAGGGCCCGACAGAGCCCGACAGAGCCCGACAGAGCCCGACAGAGCCCGACAGAGCCCAGTAGAGCCCGACAGAGCCCGACAGAGCCTGACAGAGCCCGACAGGGCCCGACAGAGCCCGACAGAGCCCGACAGAGCGCAGTAGAGCCCGACAGAGACCGACAGAGCCCGACAGAGCCCGACAGGGCCCGACAGGGCCCGACAGGGCCCGACAGGGCCCAGTAGAGCCCGACAGAGTCCGACAGAGCCCAGCAGAGCCCGACAGGGCCCGACAGGGCCCGACAGGGCCCGACAGAGCCCGACAGGGCCCAGTAGAGCCCGACAGAGCCCGACAGAGCCCGACAGGGCCCGACAGAGCCCGACAGGGCCCGACAGGGCCCAGTAGAGCCCGACAGAGCCCAAGACAGCCCGACAGGGCCCGACAGGGCCCGACAGAGCCCAGTAGAGCCCGACAGAGCCCGACAGAGCCCGACAGAGCCCAGTAGAGCCCGACAGAGCCCGACAGGGCCCAGTAGAGCCCGATAGAGCCCGACAGAGCCCGACAGAGCCCGACAGAGCCCGACAGAGCCCGACAGAGCCCGACAGAGCCCGACAGAGCCCGACAGGGCCCGACAGGGCCCAGTAGAGCCCGACAGAGCCCGACAGAGCCCGACAGAGCCCGACAGGGCCCGACAGGGCCCGACAGGGCCCGACAGAGCCCGACAGAGCCCGACAGGGCCCGACAGGGCCCAGTAGAGCCCAGTAGAGCCCAGTAGAGCCCAGTAGAGCCCAGTAGAGCCGGACAGAGCCCGACAGAGCCCGACAGAGCCCGACAGAGCCCGACAGAGCCCGACAGGGCCCGACAGGGCCCGACAGGGCCCAGTAGAGCCCGAGAGAGCCCGACAGAGCCCGACAGAGCCCGACAGAGCCCGACAGGGCCCGACAGAGCCCGACAGGGCCCGACAGGGCCCAGAAGAGCCCGACAGAGCCCGACAGGGCCCGACAGGGCCCGACAGGGCCCGACAGAGCCCGACAGAGCCCGACAGGGCCCAGTAGAGCCCGACAGAGCCCGACAGAGCCCGACAGAGCCCGACAGGGCCCGACAGAGCCCGACAGGGCCCAGTAGATCCCGACAGAGCCCAACAGAGCCCGACAGAGCCCGACAGAGCCCGACAGGGCCCGACAGGGCCCGACAGGGCCCGACAGGGCCCAGTAGAGCCCAGTTGAGCTGGACAGGGCCCGACAGGGCCCAGTAGAGCCCGACAGAGCCCGACAGAGCCCGACAGAGCCCGACAGAGCCCGACAGAGCCCGACAGGGCCCGAAAGGGCCGGACAGGGCCCGACAGGGCCCGACAGGGCCCAGTAGAGCCCGACAGAGCCCGACAGAGCCCGACAGGGCCCAGTAGAGCCCGACAGAGCCCGACAGAGCCCGACAGAGCCCGACAGAGCCCGAATGAGCCCGACAGGGCCCGACAGGGCCCGACAGGGCCCGACAGGGCCCAGTAGAGCCCGACAGGGCCCGACAGAGCCCGACAGGGCCCGACAGGGCCCGACAGGGCCCAGTACAGCCCGACAGAGCCCGACAGAGCCCAGTACAGCCCGACAGAGCCCGACAGAGCCCGACAGGGCCCGACAGGGCCCGACAGAGCCCGACAGAGCCCAGTAGAGCCCGACAGAGCCCGACAGGGCCCGACAGGGCCCAGTAGAGCCCGACAGAGCCCAGTAGAGCCCGACAGAGCCCAGTAGAGCCCAGTAGAGCCCGACAGAGCCCGACAGAGCCCGACAGAGCCCGACAGAGCCCGAGAGGGCCCAGTAGAGCCCGACAGAGCCCGACAGAGCCCGAGAGAGCTCGAGACAGCCCGACAGAGCCCGACAGGGCCCGACAGGGCCCGACAGGGACCGACAGGGCCCGACAGGGACCGACAGGGCCCGACAGAGCCCGACAGAGCCCGACAGGGCCCGACAGGGCCCGACAGGGCCCAGTAGAGCCCGACAGAGCCCGACAGAGCCCGACAGAGCCCGACAGAGCCCGACAGAGCCCAACAGAGCCGACAGAGCCCGACAGAGCCCGACAGAGCCCGACAGAGCCCGACAGAGCCCGACAGAGCCCGACAGAGCCCGACAGAGCCCGACAGAGCCCGACAGAGCCCGACAGGGCCCGACAGGGCCCAGTAGAGCCCGACAGGGCCCGACAGAGCCCGACAGGGCCCGACAGGGCCCAGTAGAGCCCGACAGAGCCCGACGGAGCCCGACGGAGCCCGACAGAGCCCGACAGAGCCCGACAGGGACCGACAGAGCCCGACAGGGCCCGACAGGGCCCGACAGAGCCCGACAGAGCCCGACAGAGCCCGACAGAGCCCGACAGAGCCCGACAGGGCCCGAAAGAGCCCGACAGGGCCCAGTAGAGCCCGACAGAGCCCGACAGAGCCTGACAGAGCCCGACAGGGCCTCACAGAGCCCGACAGAGCCCGACAGAGCGCAGTAGAGCCCGACAGAGACCGACAGAGCCCGACAGGGCCCGACAGGGCCCGACAGAGCCCGACAGGGCCCAGTAGAGCCCGACAGAGTCCGACAGAGCCCAGCAGAGCCCGACAGGGCCCGACAGGGCCCGACAGGGCCCGACAGGGCCCAGTAGAGCCCGACAGAGCCCGACAGAGCCCGACAGGGCCCGACAGGGCCCGACAGGGCCCGACAGGGCCCGACAGAGCCCGACAGGGCCCGACAGGGCCCGACAGGGCCCGACAGGGCCCGAGACAGCCCGACAGGGCCCGACAGGGCTCGACAGGGCCCGACAGGGCCCGACAGGGCCCGACAGAGCCCGACAGAGCCCGACAGAGCCCGACAGAGCCCGACAGAGCCCGACAGAGCCCAGTAGAGCCCGACAGAGCCCGATAGAGCCCGACAGAGCCCGACAGAGCCCGACAGAGCCCGACAGGGCCCGACAGGGCCCAGTAGAGCCCGACAGAGCCCGACAGAGCCCGACAGAGCCCGACAGGGCCCGACAGGGCCCAGTAGAGCCCGACAGAGCCCGACAGAGCCCGACAGAGCCCGACAGAGCCCGACAGAGCCCGACAGGGCCCGACAGGGCCCGACAGAGCCCGACAGAGCCCGACAGGGCCCAGTAGAGCCCGACAGAGCCCGACAGAGCCCGACAGAGCCCGACAGAGCCCGACAGAGCCCGACAGGGCCCAGTAGAGCCCGACAGGGCCCAGTAGAGCCCGACAGGGCCCAGTAGAGCCCGACAGAGCCCGACAGGGCCCGACAGGGCCCGACAGGGCCCAGTAGAGCCCGACAGAGCCCGACAGAGCCCGACAGGTTCCGACAGGGCCCGACAGAGCCCAGAAGAGCCCGACAGGGCCCGACAGGGCCCAGTAGAGCCCGACAGAGCCCAGTAGAGCCCGACAGAGCCCACTAGAGCCCGACAGAGCCCGACAGAGCCCGACAGGGCCCGACAGAGCCCGACAGGGCCCGACAGGGCCCAGTTTAGCCCAGTAGAGCCCGACAGAGCCCGACAGAGCCCGACAGAGCCCGACAGAGCCCGACAGGGCCCGACAGGGCCCAGTAGAGCCCGACAGAGCCCGACAGAGCCCGACAGAGCCCGACAGAGCCCGACAGAGCCCGACAGAGCCCGACAGGGCCCGACAGAGCCCGACAGAGCCCGACAGGGCCCGACAGGGCCCGACAGAGCCCGACAGAGCCCGACAGAGCCCGACAGAGCCCGACAGGGCCCAGTTTAGCCCAGTAGAGCCCGACAGAGCCCGACAGAGCCCGACAGAGCCCGACAGAGCCCGACAGAGCCCGACAGAGCCCGACAGAGACCAGTAGAGCTCGACAGAGCCCGACAGAGCCCGACAGAGCCCGACAGAGCCCGACAGAGCCCGACAGAGCCCGACAGAGCCCGACAGGGAACAGTAGAGCCCAGTAGAGCCCGACAGAGCCCGACAGAGCCCGACAGGGCCCGACAGGGCCCGACAGGGCCCAGTTTAGCCCAGGAGAGCCCGACAGAGCCCGACAGGGCCTGACAGGGCCCAGTAGAGCCCGACAGAGCCCGACAGAGCCCGACAGAGCCCGACAGGGAACAGTAGAGCCCAGTAGAGCCCGACAGAGCCCGACAGAGCCCGACAGAGCCCGACAGAGCCCGACAGAGCCCGACAGATCCCGACAGATCCCGACAGAGGCCGACAGGGCCCAGTAGAGCCCGACAAGGCCCGACAGAGCCCGACAGAGCCCGACAGAGCCCGACAGAGCCCAGTAGAGCCCGACAGAGCCCGACAGAGCCCGACAGAGCCCGACAGAGCCCGACAGAGCCCGACAGGGCCCGACAGGGCCCGACAGGGCCCGACAGGGCCCAGCAGAGCCCGACAGAGCCCGACAGAGCCCGACAGAGCCCGACAGAGCCCGACAGGGAACAGTAGAGCCCAGTAGAGCCCGACAGAGCCCGACAGAGCCCGACAGAGCCCGACAGAGCCCGACAGAGCCCGACAGGGCCCGACCGGGCCCAGTAGAGCCCGACAGAGCCCGACAGGGCCCGACAGAGCCCGACAGAGCCCGACAGGGCCCGACAGGGCCCAGTAGAGCCCGACAGAGCCCGACAGAGCCCGACAGGGCCCAGTAGAGCCCAGTAGAGCCCGACAGAGCCCAGTAGAGCCTGACAGAGCCCGACAGAGCCCGACAG
Source organism: Caloenas nicobarica (assembly GCF_036013445.1). NCBI lineage: Eukaryota > Metazoa > Chordata > Aves > Columbiformes > Columbidae > Caloenas > Caloenas nicobarica. The sequence continues at coordinate 17,625 of NW_027017671.1, forward strand.
AGCCCGACAGAGCCCGACAGAGCCCGACAGGGCCCAGTTTAGCCCAGTAGAGACCGACAGAGCCCGACAGAGCCCGACAGAGCCCGACAGAGCCCGACAGAGCCCGACAGAGCCCGACAGGGCCCGACAGGGCCCAGTTTAGCCCAGTAGAGCCCGACAGAGCCCGACAGAGCCCGACAGGGCCCGACAGGGCCCGACAGGGCCCAGTAGAGCCCGACAGAGCCCGACAGAGCCCGACAGAGCCCGACAGAGCCCGACAGAGCCCGACAGGGAACAGTAGAGCCCAGTAGAGCCCGACAGAGCCCGACAGAGCCCGACAGAGCCCGACAGGGCCCGACAGGGCCCGACCGGGCCCAGTAGAGCCCGACAGAGCCCGACAGGGCCCGACAGAGCCCGACAGAGCCCGACAGAGCCCGACAGACCCCGACAGGGCCCGAAAGGGCCCAGTAGAGCCCGACAGAGCCCGACAGAGCCCGACAGGGCCCAGTAGAGCCCTGTAGAGCCCGACAGAGCCCAGTAGAGCCTGACAGAGCCCGACAGAGCCCGACAGAGCCCGACAGAGCCCGACAGAGCCCGACAGAGCCCGACAGGGTCCAGTTTAGCCCAGTAGAGCCCGACAGAGCCCGACAGAGCCCGACAGAGCCCGACAGAGCCCGACAGAGCCCGACAGAGCCCGACAGAGCCCGACAGGGCCCGACAGGGCCCGACAGGGCCCGACAGAGCCCGAATGAGCCCGACAGAGCCCGACAGAGCCCGACAGAGCCCGACAGAGCCCGACAGGGCCCGACAGAGCCCGACAGGGCCCGACAGGGCCCGACAGAGCCCGACAGGGCCCAGTAGAGCCCGACAGAGCCCGACAGAGCCCGACAGAGCCCGACAGAGCCCGACAGAGCCCGACAGGGCCCGACAGGGCCCAGTAGAGCCCGACAGAGCCCGACAGGGCCCGACAGAGCCCGACAGGGCCCGACAGGGCCCGACAGGGCCCAGTAGAGCCCGACAGAGCCCGACAGAGCCCGACAGAGCCCGACAGGGTCCGATAGGGCCCGACAGGGCCCGACAGAGCCCAGAAGAGCCCGACAGGGCCCGACAGGGGCCGACAGAGCCCGACAGAGCCCGACAGAGCCCAGTAGAGCCCGACAGAGCCCAGTAGAGCCCGACAGAGCCCAGTAGAGCCCGACAGAGCCCGACAGAGCCCGACAGGGCCCGACAGGGCCCAGTTTAGCCCAGTAGAGCCCGACAGAGCCCGACAGAGCCCGACAGAGCCCGACAGAGCCCGACAGGGCCCAGTAGAGCCCGACAGAGCCCGACAGGGCCCAGTAGAGCCCAGTAGAGCCCAGTAGAGCCCGACAGAGCCCGACAGAGCCCGACAGAGCCCAGTAGAGCCCGACAGGGCCCGACAGGGCCCGACAGAGCCCGACAGAGCCCGACAGAGCCCGACAGAGCCCGACAGGGCCCGACAGGGCCCGACAGGGCCCGACAGGGCCCAGTAGAGCCCGACAGAGCCCGACAGAGCCCGACAGGGCCCAGTAGAGCCCAGTAGAGCCTGACAGAGCCCAGTAGAGCCCGACAGAGCCCGACAGGGCCCGACAGGGCCCGACAGGGCCCAGTTTAGCCCAGTAGAGCCCGACAGAGCCCGACAGAGACCAGTAGAGCTCGACAGAGCCCGACAGAGCCCGACAGAGCCCGACAGGGAACAGTAGAGCCCAGTAGAGCCCGACAGAGCCCGACAGGGCCCAGTTTAGCCCAGTAGAGCCCGACAGAGCCCGACAGGGCCTGACAGGGCCCAGTAAAGCCCGACAGAGCCCGACAGAGCCCGACAGGGAACAGTAGAGCCCAGTAGAGCCCGACAGAGCCCGACAGAGCCCGACAGAGCCCGACAGAGCCCGACAGAGCCCGACAAGGCCCGACAGAGCCCGACAGAGCCCGACAGAGCCCGACAGAGCCCGACAGAGCCCGACAGAGCCCAGTAGAGCCCGACAGAGCCCGACAGAGCCCGACAGAGCCCGACAGAGCCCAGTAGAGCCCGACAGAGCCCGACAGAGCCCGACAGGGCCCGACAGGGCCCGACAGGGCCCAGTAGAGCCCGACAGAGCCCGACAGAGCCCGACAGAGCCCGACAGAGCCCGACAGAGCCCGACAGAGCCCGACAGAGCCCGACAGGGAACAGTAGAGCCCAGTAGAGCCCGACAGAGCCCGACAGAGCCCGACAGAGCCCGACAGAGCCCGACAGAGCCCGACAGAGCCCGACAGGGCCCGACCGGGCCCAGTAGAGCCCGACAGAGCCCGACAGGGCCCGACAGAGCCCGACAGAGCCCGACAGAGCCCGACAGAGCCCGACAGGGCCCGAAAGGGCCCAGTAGAGCCCGACAGAGCCCGACAGAGCCCGACAGGGCCCAGTAGAGCCCGACAGAGCCCAGTAGAGCCTGACAGAGCCCGACAGAACCCGACAGAGCCCGACAGAGCCCGACAGAGCCCGACAGAGCCCGACAGAGCCCGACAGGGCCCAGTTTAGCCCAGTAGAGCCCGACAGAGCCCGACAGAGCCTGACAGAGCCCGACAGAGCCCGACAGAGCCCGACAGGGCCCAGTTTAGCCCAGTAGAGCCCGACAGAGCCCGACAGAGCCCGACAGAGCCCGACAGAGCCCGACAGAGCCCGACAGAGCCCGACAGGGAACAGTAGAGCCCAGTAGAGCCCGACAGAGCCCGACAGAGCCCGACAGAGCCCGACAGAGCCCGACAGAGCCCGACCGGGCCCAGTAGAGCCCGACAGAGCCCGACAGGGCCCGACAGGGCCCGACAGAGCCCGACAGAGCCCGACAGAGCCCGACAGGGCCCGAAAGGGCCCAGTAGAGCCCGACAGAGCCCGACAGGGCCCAGTAGAGCCCAGTAGAGCCCGACAGAGCCCAGTAGAGCCCGACAGAGCCCGACAGAGCCCGACAGAGCCCGACAGAGCCCGACAGAGCCCGACAGGGCCCAGTTTAGCCCAGTAGAGCCCGACAGAGCCCGATAGAGCCCGACAGAGCCCGACAGAGCCCGACAGAGCCCGACAGAGCCCGACAGAGCCCGACAGGGCCCGACAGGGCCCAGTTTAGCCCAGTAGAGCCCGACAGAGCCCAGTAGAGCCCGACAGAGCCCGACAGGGCCCAGTAGAGCCCAGTAGAGCCCGACAGAGCCCAGTAGAGCCCGATAGAGCCCAGTAGAGCCCGACAGGGCCCGACAGGGAACAGTAGAGCCCAGTAGAGCCCGACAGAGCCCGACAGAGCCCGACAGAGCCCAGTAGAGCCCGACAGAGCCCGACAGAGCCCAGTAGAGCCCAGTAGAGCCCGACAGAGCCCGACAGAGCCCGACAGGGCCCGACAGGGCCCAGTAGAGCCCGACAGAACCCGACCGAGCCCGACAGGGCCCGACAGGGCCCAGTAGAGCCCGACAGAGCCCGACAGGGCCCGACAGGGCCCGACACGGCCCAGTAGAGCCCGACAGAGCCCGGCAGAGCCCGACAGAGCCCGACAGAGCCCGACAGGGCCCAGTAGAGCCCGACAGAGCCCACTAGAGCCCGACAGAGCCCGACAGGGCCCGACAGGGCCCGACAGGGAACAGTAGAGCCCAGTAGAGCCCGACAGAGCCCGACAGAGCCCGACAGAGCCCGACAGAGCCCAACAGAGCCCGACAGGCCCCGACCGGGCCCAGTAGAGCCCGACAGGGCCCAACAGGGCCCGACAGGTCCCAGTAGAGCCCGACAGAGCCCGACAGAGCCCGACAGGGCCCAGTAGAGCCCAGTAGAGCCCGACAGAGCCCAGTAGAGCCTGACAGAGCCCGACAGAGCCCGACAGAGCCCGACAGAGCCCAGTTTAGCCCAGTAGAGCCCGACAGAGCCCGACAGAGCCCGACAGAGCCCGACAGAGCCCGACAGAGCCCAGTTTAGCCCAGTAGAGCCCGACAGAGCCCAGTAGAGCCCGACAGAGCCCGACAGGGCCCAGTAGAGCCCAGTAGAGCCCGACAGAGCCCAGTAGAGCCCGACAGAGCCCAGTAGAGCCCGACAGGGCCCGACAGGGAACAGTAGAGCCCAGTAGAGCCCGACAGAGCCCGACAGAGCCCGACAGAGCCCGACAGAGCCCAGTAGAGCCCGACAGAGCCCGACAGAGCCCAGTAGAGCCCGACAGAGCCCGACACAGCCCGACAGAGCCCGACAGGGCCCGACAGGGCCCGACAGGGCCCAGTAGAGCCCGACAGGGCCCGACAGGGCCCAGTAGAGCCCGACAGGGCCCGACAGGGCACGACAGGGCCCGACAGGGCCCGACAGAGCCCGACAGAGCCCGACAGAGCCCAGTAGAGCCCAGTCGAGCCCGACAGAGCCCAGTAGAGCCCGACAGGGCCCGACAGGGAACAGTAGAGCCCAGTAGAGCCCGACAGAGCCCGACAGAGCCCGACAGAGCCCGACAGAGCCCGACAGAGCCCAGTAGAGCCCGACAGAGCCCAGTAGAGCCCGACAGAGCCCGACAGGGCCCGACAGGGAACAGTAGAGCCCAGTAGAGCCCGACAGAGCCCGACAGAGCCCGACAGGGCCCAGTAGAGCCCGACAGAGCCCGACAGAGCCCGACAGAGCCCGACAGGGCCCGACAGGGCCCAGTAGAACCCGACAGAGCCCGACAGAGCCCAGTAGAGCCCAGTAAAGCCCGACAGAGCCCGACAGAGCCCGACAGAGCCCGACAGAGCCCGACAGGGCCCAGTAGAGCCCGACAGGGCCCGACAGGGCCCGACAGGGCCCGACAGGGCCCAGTAGAGCCCGACAGAGCCCGACAGAGCCCGACAGGGCCCAGTAGAGCCCAGTAGATCCCGACAGAGCCCAGTAGAGCCCGACAGAGCCCGACAGAGCCCGACAGGGCCCGACAGGGCCCGACAGGGCCCGACAGAGACCGACAGAGACCGACAGAGACCGACAGAGACCGACAGAGACCGACAGAGACCGACAGAGACCGACAGAGACCGACAGAGACCGACAGGGCTCGAGAGGGCCCGACAGGGCCCAGTTTAGCCCAGTAGAACCCGACAGAGCCCGACAGAGCCCGACAGAGCCCAGTAGAGCCCAGTAGAGCCCGACAGAGCCCAGTAGAGCCCGACAGAGAACGACAGAGCCTGACAGAGCCCGACAGAGCCCGACAGGGCCCAGCAGAGCCCAGTAGAGCCTGACAGAGCCCAGTAGAGCCCGACAGAGCCCGACAGGGCCCGACAGAGACCGACAGGGCCCGACAGGGCCCAGTTTAGCCCAGTAGAGCCCGACAGAGCCCGACAGAGCCCGACAGGGAACAGTAGAGCCCAGTAGAGCCCGACAGAGCCCGACAGAGCCCGACAGAGCCCAGTAGAGCCCGACAGAGCCCGACAGAGCCCGACAGAGCCCGACAGAGCCCGACAGAGCCCGACAGAACCCGACAGAGCCCGACAGAGCCCGACAGGGCAAAGAAGAGCCCGACAGAGCCCGACCGGGCCCGACAGGGCCCGACAGGGACCAGTAGAGCCCGACAGAGCGCGACAGAGCGCGACAGAGCCCGACAGAGCCCGACAGAGCCCGACAGAGCCCGACAGACCCGACAGAGCCCAGTAGAGCCCGACAGAGCCCGACAGGGCCCGACGGGGCCCGACGGGGCCCGACGGGGAACAGTAGAGCCCAGTAGAGCCCGACAGAGCCCGACAGAGCCCGACAGAGCCCGACAGAGCCCGACAGAGCCCAGTATAGCCCGACAGAGCCCAGTAGAGCCCGACAGAGCCCGACAGGGCCCGACAGGGAACAGTAGAGCCCAGTAGAGCCCGACAGAGCCCGACAGGGCCCAGTAGAGCCCGACAGAGCCCGACAGAGCCCGACAGGGCCCGACAGGGCCCGACAGGGCCCGACAGGGCCCAGTAGAGCCCAGTAGAGCCCGACAGACCCCAGTAGAACCCGACAGAGCCCGACAGAGCCCGACAGAGCCCGACAGAGCCCGACAGGGCCAGACAGGGCCAGACAGGGCCAGACAGGGCCAGACAGGGCCAGACAGGGCCCAGTAGAGCCCGACAGAGCCCGACAGGGCCCAGTAGAGCCCGACAGAGCCCGACAGGGCCCAGTAGAGCCCAGTAGAGCCCGACAGAGCCCGACAGAGCCCGACAGAGCCCGACAGAGCCCGACAGAGCCCGACAGAGCCCAGTAGAGCCCGACAGAGCCCGACAGAGCCCGACAGAGCCCGACAGAGCCCGACAGAGCCCGACAGAGCCCGACAGAGCCCGACAGGGCCCAGTTTAGCCCAGTAGAGCCCGACAGAGCCCGACAGAGCCCGACAGAGCCCGACAGAGCTTGACAGGGCCCAGTAGAGCCCAGTAGAGCCTGACAGAGCCCAGTAGAGCCCGACAGAGCCCGACAGAGCCCGACAGGGCCCGACAGGGCCCGACAGGGAACAGTAGAGCCCAGCAGAGCCCGACAGAGCCCGACAGAGCCCAGTAGAGCCCGACAGAGCCCGACAGAGCCTGACAGAGCCCAGTACAGCCCGACAGAGCCCGACAGGGCCCGACAGGGACCGACAGGGCCCAGTTTAGCCCAGTAGAGCCCGACAGAGCCCGACAGAGCCCGACAGGGCCCGACAGGGCCCCACAGAGCCCGACACGGCCCCACAGAGCCCGACAGGGCCCCACAGAGCCCGACAGGGCCCCACAGAGCCCGACAGAGCCCAGTAGAGCCCGACAGAGCCCGACAGAGCCCGACAGGGAACAGTAGAGCCCAGTAGAGCCCGACAGAGCCCGACAGAGCCCGACAGAGCCCGACAGAGCCCGACAGGGCCCGACAGAGCCCGACAGGGCCCGACAGGGCCCGACAGGGCCCGAAAGGACCCGCCAGAGCCCGACAGGGCCCGACAGAGCACGACAGGGCCCGACAGGGCCCAGTAGAGCCCGACAGAGCCCGACAGAGCCCGACAGAGCCCGACAGAGCCGGACAGAGCCCGACAGAGCCCGACAGAGCCCGACAGGGCCCGACAGGGAACAGTAGAGCCCAGTAGAGCCCGACAGAGCCCGACAGAGCCCGACAGAGCCCGACAGGGCCCGACAGGGAACAGTAGAGCCCAGTAGAGCCCAGTAGAGCCCGACAGAGCCCGACAGAGCCCGACAGAGCCCGACAGAGCCCGACAGGGCCCAGTAGAGCCCAGTAGAGCCCGACAGAGCCCGGCAGAGCCCGACAGGGCCCGACAGGGCCCGACAGGGAACAGTAGAGCCCAGTAGAGCCCAGTAGAGCCCGACAGAGCCCGACAGAGCCCGACAGGGAACAGTAGAGCCCAGTAGAGCCCGACAGAGCCCGACAGAGCCCGACAGAGCCCGACAGAGCCCGACAGAGCCCGACAGAGCCCGACAGAGCCCGACAGGGCCCGACAGGGCCCGACAGGGCCCGACAGGGCCCGACAGGGCCCAGTAGAGCCCGACAGAGCCCGACAGAGCCCGACAGGGCCCAGTAGAGCCCGACAGGGCCCAGTAGAGCCCGACAGGGCCCAGTAGAGCCCGACAGAGCCCGACAGGGCCCGACAGAGCCCGACAGGGCCCAGTAGAGCCCGACAGAGCCCGACAGAGCCCGAAAGAGCCCGACAGAGCCCGACAGGGCCCGACAGGGCCCAGTAGAGCCCGACAGAGCCCGACAGAGCCCGACAGAGCCCGACAGAGCCCGACAGGGAACAGTAGAGCCCGACAGAGCCCGACAGAGCCCGACAGAGCCCGACAGAGCCCGACAGAGCCCGACAGAGCCCGACAGAGCCCGACAGGGAACAGTAGAGCCCAGTAGAGCCCGACAGAGCCCGACAGAGCCCGACAGAGCCCAACAGAGCCCAACAGGGCCCGACAGGGCCCGACAGGGCCCAGTTTAGCCCAGTAGAGCCCGACAGAGCCCAGTAGAGCCCGACAGAGCCCGACAGGGCCCAGTAGAGCCCGACAGAGCCCAGTAGAGCCCGACAGAGCCCGACAGAGCCCGACACAGCCCGACAGAGCCCGACAGAGCCCGACAGAGCCCGACAGAGCCCGACAGAGCCCGACAGAGCCCAACAGAGCCCGACAGAGCCCAACAGAGCCCGACAGGGCCCGACAGGGAACAGTAGAGCCCAGTAGAGCCCGACAGAGCCCGACAGAGCCCGACAGAGCCCGACAGAGCCCGACAGAGCCCGACAGAGCCCGACAGAGCCCGACAGAGCCCGACAGAGCCCGACAGGGAACAGTAGAGCCCAGTAGAGCCCGACAGAGCCCGACAGAGCCCGACAGAGCCCGACAGAGCCCGACAGAGCCCACTAGAGCTCGACAGGGCCCGACAGGGCCCGACAGAGCCCGACAGAGCCCGACAGAGCCCGACAGGGCCCGACAGGGCCCGACAGGGCCCAGTAGAGCCCAGTAGAGCCCGACAGAGCCCGACAGGGCCCGACAGAGCCCGACAGGGCCCGACAGAGCCCGACAGGGCCCGACAGGGCCCAGTAGAGCCCGACAGAGCCCGACAGAGCCCGACAGAGCCCGACAGAGCCCGACAGACCCCGACAGGGCCCGACATGGCCCAGTTTAGCCCAGTAGAGCCCGACAGAGCCCGACAGAGCCCGACAGAGCCCAGTAGAGCCCAGTAGAGCCTGACAGAGCCCAGTAGAGCCCGACAGAGCCCGACAGAGCCCGACAGGGCCCGACAGGGCCCGACAGGGAACAGTAGAACCCAGCAGAGCCCGACAGAGCCCAGTAGAGCCCGACAGAGCCCGACAGAGCCCGACAGGGCCCAGTAGAGCCCAGTAGAGCCTGACAGAGCCCAGTAGAGCCCGACAGAGCCCGACAGAGCCCGACAGGGCCCGACAGGGCCCAGTTTAGCCCAGTAGAGCCCGACAGAGCCCGACAGAGCCCGACAGGGCCCGACAGGGCCCCACAGAGCCCCACAGAGCCCCACAGAGCCCGACAGGGCCCCACAGAGCCCGACAGAGCCCGACAGAGCCCAGTAGAGCCCGACAGAGCCCGACAGAGCCCGACAGAGCCCGACAGAGCCCGACAGAGCCCGACAGGGAACAGTAGAGCCCAGTAGAGCCCGACAGAGCCCGACAGAGCCCGACAGGGCCCGACAGGGCCCGACAGGGCCCGACAGAGCCCGACAGAGCCCGACAGAGCCCAGTAGAGCCCAGTAGAGCCCGACAGAGCCCGACAGAGCCCGACAGAGCCCGACAGAGCCCGACAGGGCCCGACAGGGCCCGACAGGGCCCGACAGGGAACAGTAGAGCCCAGTAGAGCCCGACAGAGCCCGACAGAGCCCGACAGAGCCCGACAGAGCCCGACAGAGCCCGGCAGAGCCCGGCAGAGCCCGGCAGAGCCCGGCAGAGCCCAGTTTAGCCCAGTACAGCCCGACAGAGCCCGACAGAGCCCGACAGGGAACAGTAGAGCCCAGTAGAGCCCGACAGAGCCCGACAGAGCCCGACAGGGCCTGACAGGGCCCGACAGGGCCCAGTAGAGCCCGACAGAGCCCAGTAGAGCCCGACAGAGCCCGACAGAGCCCGACAGAGCCCGACAGGGCCCGACAGGGCCCAGTAGAGCCCGACAGAGCCCGACAGAGCCCGACAGGGCCCAGTAGAGCCCGACAGGGCCCAGTAGAGCCCGACAGGGCCCAGTAGAGCCCGACAGAGCCCGACAGGGCCCGACAGGGCCCGACAGGGCCCAGTAGAGCCCGACAGAGCCCGACAGAGCCCGACAGAGCCCGACAGAGCCCGACAGGGCCCGACAGGGCCCAGTAGAGCCCGACAGAGCCCGACAGAGCCCGACAGAGCCCGACAGGGAACAGTAGAGCCCAGTAGAGCCCGACAGAGCCCGACAGAGCCCGACAGAGCCCGACAGAGCCCAGTAGAGCCCGACAGAGCCCAGTAGAGCCCGACAGAGCCCGACAGAGCCCGACAGAGCCCGACAGGGCCCGACAGGGAACAGTAGAGCCCAGTAGAGCCCGACAGAGCCCGACAGAGCCCGACAGGGCCCGACAGGGCCCAGTTTAGCCCAGTAGAGCCCGACAGAGCCCGACAGAGCCCAGTAGAGCCCGACAGAGCCCGACAGAGCCCGACAGGGCCCAGTAGACCCCGACAGAGCCCAGTAGAGCCCGACAGAGCCCGACAGAGCCCGACAGAGCCCGACAGAGCCCGACAGGGAACAGTAGAGCCCAGTAGAGCCCGACAGAGCCCGACAGAGCCCGACAGAGCCCGACAGAGCCCGACAGAGCCCGACAGGGCCCGACAGGGAACAGTAGAGCCCAGTAGAGCCCGACAGAGCCCGACAGAGCCCGACAGAGCCCGACAGAGCCCGACAGAGCCCAGTAGAGCCCAGTAGAGCCCAGTAGAGCCCGACAGAGCCCGACAGAGCCCGACAGAGCCCGACAGAGCCCGACAGAGCCCACTAGAGCTCGACAGGGCCCGACAGGGCCCGACAGAGCCCGACAGAGCCCGACAGAGCCCGACAGAGCCCGACAAGGCCCGAAAGGGCCCGACAGGGCCCAGTAGAGCCCAGTAGAGCCCGACAGAGCCCGACAGGGCCCGACAGAGCCCGACAGGGCCCGACAGGGCCCGACAGAGCCCAGTAGAGCCCGACAGGGCCCGACAGGGCCCAGTAGAGCCCGACAGGGCCCGACAGGGCCCAGTAGAGCCCGACAGGGCCCGACAGGGCCCAGTAGAGCGCGACAGGGCCCGACAGGGCCCAGTAGAGCCCAGTAGAGCCCGACAGAGCCCGACAGGGCCCGACAGGGCCCAGTAGAGCCCGACAGAGCCCAGTAGAGCCCGACAGAGCCCAGTAGAGCCCGACAGAGCCCGACAGGGCCCGACAGGGAACAGTAGAGCCCAGTAGAGCCCGACAGAGCCCGACAGAGCCCGACAGGGCCCGACAGGGCCCGACAGGGAACAGTAGAGCCCGACAGAGCCCGACAGAGCCCGACAGAGCCCGACAGAGCCCGACAGAGCCCGACAGAGCCCGACAGAGCCCGACAGAGCCCGACAGAGCCCGACAGAGCCCGACAGAGCCCGACAGGGAACAGTAGAACCCAGTAGAGCCCGACAGAGCCCGACAGAGCCCGACAGAGCCCGACAGGGAACAGTAGAGCCCGACAGAGCCCGACAGAGCCCGACAGAGCCCGACAGAGCCCGACAGAGCCCGACAGAGCCCGACAGAGCCCGACAGAGCCCGACAGAGCCCGACAGAGCCCGACAGGGAACAGTAGAGCCCAGTAGAGCCCGACAGAGCCCGACAGAGCCCAACAGAGCCCGACAGGGCCCGACAGGGCCCGACAGGGCCCAGTTTAGCCCAGTAGAGCCCGACAGAGCCCAGTAGAGCCCGACAGAGCCCGACAGGGCCCAGTAGAGCCCGACAGAGCCCAGTAGAGCCCGACAGAGCCCGACAGAGCCCAACAGAGCCCGACACAGCCCGACAGAGCCCGACAGAGCCCGACAGAGCCCGACAGAGCCCGACAGAGCCCGACAGAGCCCGACAGAGCCCGACAGAGCCCGACAGAGCCCGACAGAGCCCGACAGAGCCCGACAGGGCCCGACAGGGCCCGACAGGGCCCGACAGGGAACAGTAGAGCCCAGTAGAGCCCGACAGAGCCCGACAGAGCCCGACAGAGCCCGACAGAGCCCGACAGAGCCCGACAGGGAACAGTAGAGCCCAGTAGAGCCCGACAGAGCCCGACAGAGCCCGACAGAGCCCGACAGAGCCCACTAGAGCTCGACAGGGCCCGACAGGGCCCGACAGAGCCCGACAGAGCCCGACAGGGCCCGACAGGGCCCGACAGGGCCCGACAGGGCCCAGTAGAGCCCAGTAGAGCCCGACAGAGCCCGACAGGGCCCGACAGAGCCCGACAGGGCCCGACAGAGCCCGACAGGGCCCAGTAGAGCCCGACAGAGCCCGACAGAGCCCGACAGACCCCGACAGGGCCCGACATGGCCCAGTTTAGCCCAGTAGAGCCCGACAGAGCCCGACAGAGCCCGACAGAGCCCAGTAGAGCCCAGTAGAGCCTGACAGAGCCCAGTAGAGCCCGACAGAGCCCGACAGGGCCCGACAGGGCCCGACAGGGAACAGTAGAACCCAGCAGAGCCCGACAGAGCCCAGTAGAGCCCGACAGAGCCCGACAGAGCCCGACAGGGCCCAGTAGAGCCCAGTAGAGCCTGACAGAGCCCAGTAGAGCCCGACAGAGCCCGACAGGGCCCGACAGGGCCCGACAGGGCCCGACAGGGCCCAGTTTAGCCCAGTAGAGCCCGACAGAGCCCGACAGAGCCCGACAGGGCCCGACAGGGCCCCACAGAGCCCCACAGAGCCCCACAGAGCCCGACAGGGCCCCACAGAGCCCGACAGAGCCCGACAGAGCCCAGTAGAGCCCGACAGAGCCCGACAGAGCCCGACAGAGCCCGACAGAGCCCGACAGAGCCCGACAGAGCCCGACAGGGAACAGTAGAGCCCAGTAGAGCCCGACAGAGCCCGACAGAGCCCGACAGGGCCCGACAGAGCCCGACAGGGCCCGACAGAGCCCGACAGAGCCCGACAGAGCCCAGTAGAGCCCAGTAGAGCCCGACAGAGCCCGACAGGGCCCGACAGGGCCCGACAGGGCCCGACAGGGCCCGACAGGGAACAGTAGAGCCCAGTAGAGCCCGACAGAGCCCGACAGAGCCCGACAGAGCCCGACAGAGCCCGACAGAGCCCGGCAGAGCCCGGCAGAGCCCGGCAGAGCCCAGTTTAGCCCAGTACAGCCCGACAGAGCCCGACAGAGCCCGACAGGGAACAGTAGAGCCCAGTAGAGCCCGACAGAGCCCGACAGAGCCCGACAGGGCCTGACAGGGCCCGACAGGGCCCTGTAGAGCCCGACAGAGCCCAGTAGAGCCCGACAGAGCCCGACAGAGCCCGACAGAGCCCGACAGGGCCCGACAGGGCCCAGTAGAGCCCGACAGAGCCCGACAGAGCCCGACAGGGCCCAGTAGAGCCCGACAGGGCCCAGTAGAGCCCGACAGGGCCCAGTAGAGCCCGACAGGGCCCGACAGGGCCCGACAGGGCCCGACAGGGCCCGACAGAGCCCGACAGGGCCCAGTAGAGCCCGACAGAGCCCGACAGAGCCCGACAGAGCCCGACAGAGCCCGACAGGGCCCGACAGGGCCCAGTAGAGCCCGACAGAGCCCGACAGAGCCCGACAGAGCCCGACAGGGAACAGTAGAGCCCAGTAGAGCCCGACAGAGCCCGACAGAGCCCGACAGAGCCCGACAGAGCCCAGTAGAGCCCGACAGAGCCCAGTAGAGCCCGACAGAGCCCGACAGAGCCCGACAGAGCCCGACAGGGCCCGACAGGGAACAGTAGAGCCCAGTAGAGCCCGACAGAGCCCGACAGAGCCCGACAGGGCCCGACAGGGCCCAGTTTAGCCCAGTAGAGCCCGACAGAGCCCGACAGAGCCCAGTAGAGCCCGACAGAGCCCGACAGAGCCCGACAGGGCCCAGTAGAGCCCGACAGAGCCCAGTAGAGCCCGACAGAGCCCGACAGAGCCCGACAGAGCCCGACAGAGCCCGACAGGGAACAGTAGAGCCCAGTAGAGCCCGACAGAGCCCGACAGAGCCCGACAGAGCCCGACAGAGCCCGACAGAGCCCGACAGGGCCCGACAGGGAACAGTAGAGCCCAGTAGAGCCCGACAGAGCCCGACAGAGCCCGACAGAGCCCGACAGAGCCCGACAGAGCCCGACAGAGCCCAGTAGAGCCCAGTAGAGCCCAGTAGAGCCCGACAGAGCCCGACAGAGCCCGACAGAGCCCGACAGAGCCCACTAGAGCTCGACAGGGCCCGACAGGGCCCGACAGAGCCCGACAGAGCCCGACAGAGCCCGACAAGGCCCGAAAGGGCCCGACAGGGCCCAGTAGAGCCCAGTAGAGCCCGACAGAGCCCGACAGGGCCCGACAGAGCCCGACAGGGCCCGACAGGGCCCAGTAGAGCCCGACAGGGCCCGACAGGGCCCAGTAGAGCCCGACAGGGCCCGACAGGGCCCAGTAGAGCCCGACAGGGCCCGACAGGGCCCAGTAGAGCGCGACAGGGCCCGACAGGGCCCAGTAGAGCCCAGTAGAGCCCGACAGAGCCCGACAGGGCCCGACAGGGCCCGACAGGGCCCAGTAGAGCCCGACAGAGCCCAGTAGAGCCCGACAGAGCCCAGTAGAGCCCGACAGAGCCCGACAGGGCCCGACAGGGAACAGTAGAGCCCAGTAGAGCCCGACAGAGCCCGACAGAGCCCGACAGGGCCCGACAGGGCCCGACAGGGCCCGACAGGGCCCGACAGGGCCCGACAGGGAACAGTAGAGCCCGACAGAGCCCGACAGAGCCCGACAGAGCCCGACAGAGCCCGACAGAGCCCGACAGAGCCCGACAGAGCCCGACAGAGCCCGACAGAGCCCGACAGGGAACAGTAGAACCCAGTAGAGCCCGACAGAGCCCGACAGAGCCCGACAGAGCTTGACAGGGCCCAGTAGAGCCCAGTAGAGCCTGACAGAGCCCAGTAGAGCCCGACAGAGCCCGACAGAGCCCGACAGGGCCCGACAGGGCCCGACAGGGAACAGTAGAACCCAGCAGAGCCCGACAGAGCCCAGTAGAGCCCGACAGAGCCCGACAGGGCCCAGTAGAGCCCAGTAGAGCCTGACAGAGCCCAGTAGAGCCCGACAGAGCCCGACAGGGCCCGACAGGGCCCGACAGGGCCCAGTTTAGCCCAGTAGAGCCCGACAGAGCCCGACAGAGCCCGACAGAGCCCGACAGAGCCCGACAGAGCCCGACAGGGCCCCACAGGGCCCCACAGAGCCCCACAGAGCCCCACAGAGCCCGACAGAGCCCGACAGAGCCCGACAGAGCCCGACAGAGCCCGACAGAGCCCGACAGAGCCCGACAGGGAACAGTAGAGCCCGACAGAGCCCGACAGAGCCCGACAGAGCCCGACAGAGCCCGACAGAGCCCGACAGAGCCCGACAGGGCCCGACAGGGCCCGAAAGGACCCGCCAGAGCCCGACAGGGCCCGACAGAGCACGACAGGGCCCGACAGGGCCCAGTAGAGCCCGACAGAGCCCGACAGAGCCCGACAGGGCCCGACAGGGCCCGACAGGGCCCAGTAGAGCCCGACAGAGCCCAGTAGAGCCCGACAGAGCCCGAAAGGGCCCGACAGGGAACAGTAGAGCCCGACAGAGCCCGACAGAGCCTGACAGAGCCCGACAGAGCCCGACAGGGCCCGACAGGGCCCGACAGGGAACAGTAGAGCCCAGTAGAGCCCGACAGAGCCCGACAGAGCCCGACAGAGCCCGACAGAGCCCGACAGAGCCCGACAGAGCCCGGCAGAGCCCGGCAGAGCCCAGTTTAGCCCAGTACAGCCCGACAGAGCCCGACAGAGCCCGACAGAGCCCGACAGGGAACAGTAGAGCCCAGTAGAGCCCGACAGAGCCCGACAGAGCCCGACAGGGCCCGACAGGGCCCGACAGGGCCCAGTAGAGCCCGACAGAGCCCGACAGAGCCCGACAGAGCCCGACAGAGCCCGACAGGGCCCAGTAGAGCCCAGTAGAGCCCGACAGAGCCCGACAGAGCCCGACAGAGCCCGACAGAGCCCGACAGAGCCCGACAGGGCCCAGTAGAGCCCGACAGAGCCCGACAGAGCCCGACAGAGCCCGACAGAGCCCGACAGAGCCCGACAGGGCCCGACAGGGCCCGACAGGGCCCAGTTTAGCCCAGTAGAGCCCGACAGAGCCCGACAGAGCCCGACAGAGCCCGACAGAGCCCAGTAGAGCCCGACAGAGCCCGGCAGAGCCCGACAGAGCCCGACAGGGCCCGACAGGGAACAGTAGAGCCCAGTAGAGCCCGACAGAGCCCGACAGAGCCCGACAGAGCCCGACAGAGCCCGACAGAGCCCGACAGAGCCCGACAGGGCCCGACAGGGAACAGTAGAGCCCAGTAGAGCCCGACAGAGCCCGACAGAGCCCGACAGAGCCCGACAGAGCCCGACAGAGCCCAGTAGAGCCCAGTAGAGCCCAGTAGAGCCCGACAGAGCCCGACAGAGCCCGACAGAGCCCGACAGAGCCCACTAGAGCCCGACAGAGCCCGACAGAGCCCGACAGAGCCCGACAGAGCCCGACAGAGCCCGACAGGGAACAGTAGAGCCCAGTAGAGCCCGACAGAGCCCGACAGAGCCCGACAGAGCCCGACAGGGCCCAGTAGAGCCCGACAGCCCGACAGAGCCCGACAGAGCCCAAAAGAGCCCGACAGAGCCCGACAGGGCCCGACAGGGCCCGACAGGGCCCAGTAGAGCCCGACAGAGCCCGACAGAGCCCGACAGGGCCCAGTAGAGCCCGACAGGGCCCAGTAGAGCCCGACAGAGCCCGACAGGGCCCGACAGAGCCCGACAGGGCCCAGCAGAGCCCGACAGAGCCCGACAGAGCCCGAAAGAGCCCGACAGAGCCCGACAGGGCCCGACAGGGCCCAGTAGAGCCCGACAGAGCCCGACAGAGCCCGACAGGGCCCGACAGGGCCCGACAGGGAACAGTAGAGCCCAGTAGAGCCCGACAGAGCCCGACAGAGCCCGACAGAGCCCGACAGAGCCCGACAGAGCCCAGTAGAGCCCGACAGAGCCCGACAGGGCCCGACAGGGAACAGTAGAGCCCAGTAGAGCCCGACAGAGCCCGACAGAGCCCAACAGAGCCCGACAGGGCCCGACAGGGCCCAGTTTAGCCCAGTAGAGCCCGACAGAGCCCAGTAGAGCCCGACAGAGCCCGACAGGGCCCAGTAGAGCCCGACAGAGCCCAGTAGAGCCCGACAGAGCCCGACAGAGCCCAACAGAGCCCGACACAGCCCGACAGAGCCCGACAGAGCCCGACAGAGCCCGACAGAGCCCGACAGAGCCCGGACAGAGCCCGACAGAGCCCGACAGGGCCCGACAGGGAACAGTAGAGCCCAGTAGAGCCCGACAGAGCCCGACAGAGCCCGACAGAGCCCGACAGAGCCCGACAGAGCCCGACAGAGCCCGACAGGAACAGTAGAGCCCAGTAGAGCCCGACAGAGCCCGACAGAGCCCGACAGAGCCCGACAGAGCCGACAGAGCCCGACAGAGCCCGACAGAGCCCGACAGAGCCCGACAGAGCCCACTAGAGCTCGACAGGGCCCGACAGGGCCCGACAGGGCCCGACAGAGCCGACAGGGCCCGACAGGGCCGACAGGGCCCAGTAGAGCCCGACAGAGCCGACAGGGCCCGACAGGGCCCGACAGGGCCCGACAGAGCCCGACAGGGCCCGACAGGACCCAGTAGAGCCCGACAGAGCCCGACAGAGCCCGACAGAGCCCGACAGAGCCCGACAGAGCCCGACAGAGCCCGACAGAGCCCGACAGACCCCGACAGGGCCCGACAGACCCCGACAGGGCCCAGTTTAGCCCAGTAGAGACCGACAGAGCCCGACAGAGCCCGACAGAGCCCGACAGGGCCCAGTAGGCCCAGTAGAGCCTGACAGAGCCCAGTAGAGCCCGACAGAGCCCGACAGAGCCCGACAGGGCCCGACAGGGCCCGACAGGGAACAGTAGAACCCAGCAGAGCCCGACAGAGCCCAGTAGAGCCCGACAGAGCCGACAGAGCCCGACAGGGCCCAGTAGAGCCCAGTAGAGCCTGACAGAGCCCAGTAGAGCCCGACAGAGCCCGACAGGGCCCAGTTTAGCCCAGTAGAGCCCGACAGAGCCCGACAGAGCCCGACAGGGCCCGACAGGGCCCCACAGAGCCCGACAGAGCCCGACAGAGCCCAGTAGAGCCCGACAGAGCCCGACAGAGCCCGACAGAGCCCGACAGAGCCCGACAGAGCCCGACAGAGCCCGACAGGGAACAGTAGAGCCCAGTAGAGCCCGACAGAGCCCGACAGAGCCCGACAGGCCGACAGAGCCCGACAGGGCCCGACAGGGCCCGACAGAGCCCAGTAGAGCCAGACAGAGCCCGACAGAGCCCGACAGAGCCCGACAGAGCCCGACAGGGCCCGACAGGGCCCGACAGGGCCCGACAGGGAACAGTAGAGCCCAGTAGAGCCCGACAGAGCCCAACAGAGCCCGACAGAGCCCGACAGAGCCCGACAGAGCCCGACAGAGCCCGACAGAGCCCGACAGAGCCCGACAGAGCCCGGCAGAGCCCGCAGAGCCCGGCAGAGCCGGCAGAGCCCAGTTTAGCCCAGTACAGCCCGACAGAGCCCGACAGAGCCCGACAGGGAACAGTAGAGCCCAGTAGAGCCCGACAGAGCCCGACAGAGCCCGACAGGGCCTGACAGGGCCCGACAGGGCCCAGTAGAGCCCGACAGAGCCCAGTAGAGCCCGACAGATCCCGACAGAGCCCGACAGAGCCCGACAGGGCCCGACAGGGCCCAGTAGAGCCCGACAGAGCCCGACAGAGCCCGACAGGGCCCGACAGGGCCCGACAGGGAACAGTAGAGCCCAGTAGAGCCCGACAGAGCCCGACAGAGCCCGACAGAGCCCGACAGAGTCCGACAGAGCCCGACAGAGCCCAGTAGAGCCCGACAGAGCCCGACAGAGCCCGACAGAGCCCGACAGAGCCCGACAGAGCCCGACAGAGCCCGACAGGGAACAGTAGAGCCCGTAGAGCCCGACAGAGCCGACAGAGCCCGACAGAGCCCGACAGGCCCGACAGGGCCCAGTTTAGCCCAGTAGAGCCCGACAGAGCCCGACAGAGCCCGACAGAGCCGACAGAGCCCGACAGAGCCAGTAGAGCCCGACAGAGCCCGACAGAGCCCGACAGGGCCCAGTAGAGCCCGACAGAGCCCGACAGAGCCCGACAGAGCCCGACAGAGCCCGACAGAGCCCGACAGGGAACAGTAGAGCCCAGTAGAGCCCGACAGAGCCCGACAGAGCCCGACAGAGCCCGACAGAGCCCGACAGAGCCCGACAGAGCCGACAGAGCCCGACAGGGAACAGTAGAGCCCAGTAGAGCCCGACAGAGCCCGACAGAGCCCGACAGAGCCCGACAGAGCCCACTAGAGCTCGACAGGGCCCGACAGGACCCGACAGAGCCCGACAGAGCCCGACAGAGCCCGACAGAGCCCGACAGAGCCCGACAGAGCCCGACAGAGCCCGACAAGGCCCGAAAGGGCCCGACAGGGCCCCAGTAGAGCCCAGTAGAGCCCGACAGAGCCCGACAGGGCCCGACAGAGCCGAAGGGCCCGACAGAGCCCAGTAGAGCCC
>NW_027017672.1:0-36363 GCF_036013445.1 Caloenas nicobarica
GGCTCTACTGGGCTCTGTCGGCCCTGTCGGGCCCTGTCGGGCCCTGTCGGGCTCTGTCGGGCTCTGTCGGGCCCTGTCGGTCTCTGTCGGGCTCTGTCGGGCTCTGTCGGGCTCTGCTGGGCCCTGTCGGACTCTGTCGGGCTCTGTCGGGCTCTGTCGGGCTCTCTCGGGCTCTGACGGGTTCTGTCGGGTTCTGTCGGGCTCTGTCGGGCTCTACTGGGCCCTGTCGGGCCCTGTCGGGCTCTGTCGGGGCTCTGTCGGGCTCTGTCGGGCTCTACTGGGCCCTGTCGGGCCTGTCGGGCTCTGTCGGGCTCTGTCGGGCTCTGTCGGGCTCTACTGGGGCGGCCCTGTCGGGCTCTGTCGGGCTCTGTCGGGCTCTGTCGGGCCCTGTCGGGCTCTGTCGGGCTCTCTGGTGGGGCCCTGTCGGGCTCTGTCGGGCTCTGTCGGGCTCTGTCGGGCCCTGTCGGGCTCTGTCGGGCTCTGTCGGGCTCTACTGGGCCCTGTCGGGCGCTGTCGGGCTCTGTCGGGCTCTGTCGGGCTCTGTCGGGCCCTGTCGGGCTCTGTCGGGCTCTGTCGGGCTCTGTCGGGCTCTACTGGGCCCTGTCGGGTTCTGTCGGGCTCTGTCGGGCTCTGTCGGGCTCTACTGGGCCCTGTCGGGCTCTGTCGGGCTCTGTCGGGCTCTGTCGGGCCTGTCGGGCTCTGTCGGGCTCTGTCGGGCTCTGTCGGGCTCTGTCGGGCCTCTCGGCTCTAGTCGGGCTCTACTGGGCCCTGTCGGGCTCTGTCGGGCTCTGTCGGGCTCTGTCGGGACCTGTCGGGCTCTGTCGGGCTCTGTCGGGCTCTACTGGGCCCTGTCGGGCTCTGTCGGGCTCTGTCGGGCCCTGTCGGGCCCTGTCGGGCTCTGACGGCTCTGTCGGGCTCTGTCGGGCTCTACTGGGCTCTGTCGGGCTCTGTCGGGCTCTGTCGGGCTCTTCGGCGTGGCCCTGTCGGGTCTGTCGGGCTCTGTCGGGCTCTGTCGGGCTCTACCTGGGCTCTGTCGGGCCCTGTCGGGCCCTGTCGGGCTCTGTCGGGCTCTGTCGGGCTCTACTGGGCCATGTCGGGCCCTGTCGGGCTCTGTCGGGCCCTGTCGGCCTGTCGGGCTCTGTCGGGCTCTGTCGGGCCCTGTCGGGCTCTGTCGGGCCCTGTCGGGCTCTGTCGGGCTCTGTCGGGCTCTGTCGGGCTCTACTGGCTCTGTCGGGCCCTGTCGGGCTCTGTCGGGCCCTGTCGGGCCCTGTCGGGCCCTGTCAAGCTCTGTCGGGCTCTGTCGGGCTCTACTGGGCTCTGTCGGGCTCTGTCGGGCTCTACTGGGCCCTGTCGGGCTCTGTCGGGCCCTGTCGGCTCTGTCGGCTCTGTCGGGCCCTGTCGGGCCCTGTCGGGCTCTGTCGGGCCCTGTCGGGCTCTGTCGGGCTCTGTCGGGCTCTGTCGGGCTCTACTGGGCTCTGTCGGGCTCTGTCGGGCTCTGTCGGGCTCTGTCGGGCTCTAGGCTGGGCCGCCTGTCGGGCTCTGTCGGGCTCTGTCGGGCCCTGTCGGGCTCTGTCGGGCCCTTTCGGGCCCTGTCGGGCTCTGTCGGGCTCTGTCGGGCTCTGTCGGGCTCTACTGGGCCCTGTCGGGCTCTGTTGGGCTCTGTCGGGCCCTGTCGGGCCCTGTCGGGCTCTGTCGGGCTCTACTGGGCCCTGTCGGTCCCTGTCGGGCTCTGTCGGGCTCTGTCGGGCTCTGTCGGGCCCTGTCGGGCTCTGTCGGGCTCTGTCGGGCTCTGTCGGGCTCTACTGGGCCCTGTCGGGCGCTGTCAGGCTCTGTGGGGCTCTGTCGGGCCCTGTCGGGCTCTGTCGGGCTCTGTCGGGCTCTGTCGGGCTCTACTGGGCCCTGTCGGGCTCTGTCGGGCTCTGTCGGGCTCTGTCGGGCTCTACTGGGCCCTGTCGGGCTCTGTCGGGCTCTGTCGGGCTCTGTCGGGCCCTGTCGGGCTCTGTCGGGCTCTGTCGGGCTCTGTCGGGCCCTGACGGGCTCTGTCGGGCTCTACTGGGCTCTGTCGGGCTCTGTCGGGCCCTGTCGGGCTCTGTCGGGCTCTGTCGGGCTCTACTGGGCTCTGTCGGGCTCTGTCGGGCTCTGTCGGGCTCTGTCGGGCTCTACTGGGCCCTGTCGGGCTCTGTCGGGCTCTGTCGGGCTCTGTCGGGCCCTGTCGGGCTCTGTCGGGCCCTGTCGGCTCTGTCGGGCTCTGTCGGGCTCTGTCGGGCTCTACTGGGCTCTGTCGGGCTCTGTCGGGCCCTGTCGGGCTCTGTCGGGCTCTGTCGGGCTCTACTGGGCTCTGTCGGGCTCTGTCGGGCTTTGTCGGGCTCTGTCGGGCTCTACTGGGCCCTGTCGGGCTCTCTCGGGCCCTGTCGGGCTCTGTCGGGCTCTCTCGGGTCCTGTCGGGCTCTGTCGGGCTCTGTCGGGCTCTGTCGGGCTCTACTGGGCCCTGTCGGGCTCTGTCCGGCTCTGTCGGGCTCTGTCGGGCCCTGTCGGGCCCTGTCGGGCTCTGTCGGTCCCTGTCGGGCTCTGTCGGGCTCTGTCGGGCTCTGTCGGGCTCTACTGGGCCCTGTCGGGCTCTGTCGGGCTCTGTCGGGCTCTGTCGGGCCCTGTCGGGCTCTGTCGGGCTCTGTCGGGCCCTGTCGGGCTCTGTCGGGCTCTACTGGGCCCTGTCGGTCCCTGTCGGGCTCTGTCGGGCTCTGTCGGGCTCTGTCGGGCTCTACTGGGCCCTGTCGGTCCCTGTCGGGCTCTGTCGGGCCCTGTCGGGCTCTGTCGGGCTCTACTGGGCCCTGTCGGTGCCTGTCGGGCTCTGTCGGGCTCTGTCGGGCCCTGTCGGGCCCTGTCGGGCTCTGTCGGGCTCTGTCGGGCTCTACTGGGCTCTGTCGGGCCCTGTCGGGCCCTGTCGGGCTCTGTCGGGCTCTGTCGGGCCCTGTCGGGCCCTGTCGGGCTCTGTCAGGCTCTGTCGGGCTCTACTGGGCTCTGTCGGGCTCTGTCGGGCTCTGTCGGGCTCTATTGGGCCCTGTCGGGCTCTGTCGGGCTCTGTCGGGCTCTGTCGGGCCCTGTCGGGCTCTGTCGGGCTCTGTCGGGCTCTGTCGGGCTCTACTGGGCTCTGTCGGGCTCTGTCGGGCTCTGTCGGGCTCTGTCGGGCTCTACTGGGCCCTGTCAGGCTCTGTCGGGCTCTGTGGGGCCCTGTCGGGCTCTGTCGGGTTCTTTCGGGCTCTATCGGGCTCTGTCGGGCTCTATCGGGCTCTGTCGGGCTCTGTCGGGCCCTGTCGGGCCCTGTCGGGCTCTGTCGGGCCCTGTCGGGCTCTGTCGGGCTCTGTCGGGATCTGTCGGACTCTACTGGGCCCTGTTGGGCCCTGTCGGGCCCTGTCGGGCTCTGTCGGGCTCTGTCGGGCTCTGTCGGGCTCTACTGGGCCCTGTCGGGCTCTGTCGGGCTCTGTCGGGCCCTGTCGGGCCCTGTCGGGCTCTGTCGGGCTCTGTCGGGCTCTACTGGGCTCTGTCGGGCTCTGTCGGGCTCTGTCGGGCTCTGTCGGGCTCTACTGGGCCCTGTCGGGCTCTGTCGGGCTCTGTCGGGCCCTGTCGGGCCCTGTCGGGCTCTGTCGGGCTCTGTCGGGCTCTGTCGGGCTCTACTGGGCTCTGTCGGGCTCTGTCGGGCTCTGTCGGGCTCTGTCGGGCTCTACTGGGCCCTGTCGGGCTCTGTCGGGCTCTGTGGGGCCCTGTCGGGCTCTGTCGGGCTCTGTCGGGCTATGTCGGGCCCTGTCGGGCTCTGTCGGGGGCCCTGTCGCTGCGGCCCTGTCGCTCTCGGGCTCTGTCGGGCCCTGTCGGGCTCTGTCGGGCTCTGTCGGGCTCTGTCGGGCTCTACTGGGCCCTGTCGGGCTCTGTCGGGCTCTGTCGGGCCCTGTCGGGCTCTGTCGGGCTCTGTCGGGCCCTGTTGGGCTCTGTCGGGCTCTACTGGGCCCTGTCGGGCCCTGTCGGGCCCTGTCGGGCTCTGTCGGGCTCTGTCGGGCTCTGTCGGGCCCTGTCGGGCTCTGTCGGGCTCTGTCGGGCCCTGTCGGGCTCTATCGGGCCCTGTCGGGCTCTGTCGGGCCCTGTCGGGCCCTGTCGGGCTCTGTCGGGCTCTGTCGGGCCCTGTCGGGCTCTATCGGGCCCTGTCGGG
Source organism: Caloenas nicobarica (assembly GCF_036013445.1). Classification (NCBI taxonomy): domain Eukaryota; kingdom Metazoa; phylum Chordata; class Aves; order Columbiformes; family Columbidae; genus Caloenas; species Caloenas nicobarica. Next base: position 4,199 of record NW_027017672.1, read on the forward strand.
CTCTGTCGGGCCCTGTCGGGCCCTGTCGGGCTCTGTCGGGCTCTGTCGGGCCCTGTCGGGCCCTGTCGGGCTCTGTCGGTCCCTGTCGGGCTCTGTCGGGCTCTGTCGGGCTCTGTCGGGCTCTACTGGGCCCTGTCGGGCTCTGTCGGGCTCTGTCGGGCTCTGTCGGGCCCTGTCGGGCTCTGTCGGGCTCTGTCGGTCCCTGTCGGGCTCTGTCGGGCTCTACTGGGCCCTGTCGGTCCCTGTCGGGCTCTGTCGGGCTCTGTCGGGCCCTGTCGGGCTCTGTCGGGCTCTGTCGGGCTCTGTCGGGCTCTACTGGGCTCTGTCGGGCCCTGTCGGGCCCTGTCGTGCTCTGTCGGGCTCTGTCGGGCTCTGCTGGGCTCTGTCGGGCTCTGTCGGGCCCTGTCGGGCTCTACTGGGACCTGTCGGGCTCTGTCGGGCTCTGTCGGGCCCTGTCGGGCCCTGTCGGGCTCTGTCGGGCTCTGTCGGGCTCTGTCGGGCTCTACTGGGCTCTGTCGGGCTCTGTCGGGCTCTGTCGGGCTCTGTCGGGCTCTACTGGGCCCTGTCGGGCTCTGTCGGGCTCTATGGGGCCCTGTCGGGCTCTGTCGGGCTCTGTCGGGCTCTATCGGGCTCTGTCGGGCTCTATCGGGCTCTACTGGGCCCTGTCGGGCCCTGTCGGGCTCTGTCGGGCCCTGTCGGGCCCTGTCGGGCTCTGTCGGGCTCTGTCGGGCCCTGTCGGGCTCTGTCGGGCCCTGTCGGGCTCTGTCGGGCTCTGTCGGGCTCTGTCGGGCTCTACTGGGCCCTGTCGGGCCCTGTCGGGCCCTGTCGGGCTCTGTCGGGCTCTGTCGGGCTCTACTGGGCTCTGTCGGGCCCTGTCGGGCTCTGTCGGGCTCTGTCGGCCCCTGTCGGGCCCTGTCGGGCCCTGTCGGGCTCTGTCGGGCCCTGTCGGGCTCTGTCGGGCTCTGTCGGGCTCTGTCGGGCTCTACTGGGCCCTGTCGGGCCCTGTCGGGCCCTGTCGGGCTCTGTCAGGCTCTGTCGGGCTCTGTCGGGCTCTACTGGGCTCTGTCGGGCTCTGTCGGGCTCTGTCGGGCTCTGTCGGGCTCTACTGGGCCCTGTCGGGCTCTGTCGGGCTCTGTCGGGCCCTGTCGGGCTCTGTCGGGCTCTGTCGGGCTCTGTCGGGCTCTACTGGGCTCTGTCGGGCTCTGTCGGGCTCTGTCGGGCTCTGTCGGGCTCTACTGGGCTCTGTCGGGCTCTGTCGGGCTCTGTCGGGCTCTACTGGGCCCTGTCGGGCTCTGTCGGGCCCTGTCGGGCCCTGTCGGGCTCTGTCGGGCTCTGTCGGGCCTGTCGGGCTCTGTCGGACCCTGTCGGGCTCTGTCGGGCTCTGTCGGGCTCTGTCGGGCTCTACTGGGCCCTGTCGGGCCCTGTCGGGCCCTGTCGGGCTCTGTCGGGCTCTCTCGGGCCCTGTCGGGCTCTGTCGGGCTCTGTCGGGCTCTACTGGGCCCTGTCGGGCTCTGTCGGGCTCTGTCGGGCTCTGTCGGGCTCTACTGGGCCCTGTCGGGCTCTGTCGGGCTCTGTCGGGCCCTGTCGGGCTCTGTCGGGCCCTTTCGGGCCCTTTCGGGCCCTGTCGGGCTCTGTCGGGCTCTGTCGGGCTCTGTCGGGCTCTACTGGGCCCTGTCGGGCTCTGTCGGGCTCTGTCGGGCCCTGTCGGGCCCTGTCGGGCTCTGTCGGGCTCTACTGGGCCCTGTCGGTCCCTGTCGGGCTCTGTCGGGCTCTGTCGGGCTCTGTCGGGCCCTGTCGGGCTCTGTCGGGCTCTACTGGGCCCTGTCGGTCCCTGTCGGGCTCTGTCGGGCTCTGTCGGGCTCTGTCGGGCCCTGTCGGGCTCTGTCGGACTCTGTCGGGCTCTGTCGGGCTCTACTGGGCCCTGTCGGGCGCTGTCGGGCTCTGTCGGGCTCTGTCGGGCCCTGTCGGGCTCTGTCGGGCTCTGTCGGGCTCTGTCGGGCTCTACTGGGCCCTGTCGGGCTCTGTCGGGCTCTGTCGGGCTCTGTCGGGCTCTACTGGGCCCTGTCGGGCTCTGTCGGGCTCTGTCGGGCCCTGTCGGGCTCTGTCGGGCTCTGTCGGGCTCTGTCGGGCTCTGTCGGGCCCTCTCGGCTCTGTCGGGCTCTACTGGGCTCTGTCGGGCTCTGTCGGGCTCTACTGGGCCCTGTCGGGCCCTGTCGGGCCCTGACGGGGCTCTGTCGGGCTCTACTGGGCTCTGTCGGGCTCTGTCGGGCCCTGTCGGGCTCTGTCGGGCTCTGTCGGGCTCTACTGGGCTCTGTCGGGCTCTGTTGGGCTTTGTCGGGCTCTGTCGGGCTCTACTGGGCCCTGTCGGGCTCTGTCGGGCCCTGTCGGGCTCTGTCGGGCTCTCTCGGGCCCTGTCGGGCTCTGTCGGGCTCTGTCGGGATCTGTCGGGCTCTGTCGGGCTCTACTGGGCTCTGTCGGGTTATACTGGGCTCTACTGGGCCCTGTCGGGCTCTGTCCGGCTCTGTCGGGCTCTGTCGGGCCCTGTCGGGCCCTGTCGGGCTCTGTCGGTCCCTGTCGGGCTCTGTCGGGCTCTGTCGGGCTCTGTCGGGCTCTACTGGGCCCTGTCGGGCTCTGTCGGGCTCTGTCGGGCCCTGTCGGGCTCTATCGGGCCCTGTCGGGCTCTGTCGGGCCCTGTCTGGCCCTGTCGGGCTCTGTCGGGCTCTGTCGGGCCCTGTCGGGCTCTGTCGGGCTCTGTCGGGCCCTGTCGGGCCCTGTCGGGCTCTGTCGGTCCCTGTCGGGCTCTGTCGGGCTCTGTCGGGCTCTGTCGGGCTCTACTGGGCCCTGTCGGGCTCTGTCGGGCTCTGTCGGGCTCTGTCAGGCCCTGTCGGGCTCTGTCGGGCTCTGTCGGGCCCTGTCGGGCTCTGTCGGGCTCTACTGGGCCCTGTCGGTCCCTGTCGGGCTCTGTCGGGCTCTGTCGGGCCCTGTCGGGCTCTGTCGGGCTCTACTGGGCTCTGTCGGGCCCTGTCGGGCCCTGTCGTGCTCTGTCGGGCTCTGTCGGGCTCTGCTGGGCTCTGTCGGGCTCTGTCGGGCTCTGTCGGGCTCTACTGGGCCCTGTCGGGCTCTGTCGGGCTCTGTCGGGCCCTGTCGGGCCCTGTCGGGCTCTGACGGGCTCTGTCGGGCTCTGTCGGGCTCTACTGGGCTCTGTCGGGCTCTGTCGGGCTCTGTCGGGCTCTGTCGGGCTCTACTGGGCCCTGTCGGGCTCAGTCGGGCTCTGTCGGGCTCTACTGGGCTCTGTCGGGCCCTGTCGGGCCCTGTCGGGCTCTGTCGGCTCTGTCGGGCTCTACTGGGCCATGTCGGGCCCTGTCGGGCTCTGTCGGGCCCTGTCGGGCCCTGTCGGGCTCTGTCGGGCTCTGTCGGGCCCTGTCGGGCTCTGTCGGGCCTGTCGGGCTCTGTCGGGCTCTGTCGGGCTCTGTCGGGCTCTACTGGGCTCTGTCGGGCCCTGTCGGGCTCTGTCGGGCCCTGTCGGGCCCTGTCGGGCCCTGTCAAGCTCTGTCGGGCTCTGTCGGGCTCTACTGGGCTCTGTCGGGCTCTGTCGGGCTCTACTGGGCCCTGTCGGGCTCTGTCGGGCTCTGTCGGGCCCTGTCGGGCCCTGTCGGGCTCTGTCGGGCCCTGTCGGGCTCTGTCGGGCTCTGTCGGGCTCTACTGGGCTCTGTCGGGCTCTGTCGGGCTCTGTCGGGCTCTGTCGGGCTCTACTGGGCCCTGTCGGGCTCTGTCGGGCTCTGTCGGGCCCTGTCGGGCTCTGTCGGGCCCTTTCGGGCCCTGTCGGGCTCTGTCGGGCTCTGTCGGGCTCTGTCGGGCTCTACTGGGCCCTGTCGGGCTCTGTTGGGCTCTGTCGGGCCCTGTCGGGCCCTGTCGGGCTCTGTCGGGCTCTACTGGGCCCTGTCGGTCCCTGTCGGGCTCTGTCGGGCTCTGTCGGGCTCTGTCGGGCCCTGTCGGGCTCTGTCGGGCTCTGTCGGGCTCTACTGGGCCCTGTCGGGCTCTGTCGGGCTCTGTCGGGCCCTGTCGGGCTCTGTCGGGCTCTGTCGGGCTCTGTCGGGCCCTGACGGGCTCTGTCGGGCTCTACTGGGCTCTGTCGGGCTCTGTCGGGCCCTGTCGGGCTCTGTCGGGCTCTGTCGGGCTCTACTGGGCTCTGTCGGGCTCTGTCGGGCTCTGTCGGGCTCTGTCGGGCTCTACTGGGCCCTGTCGGGCTCTGTCGGGCTCTGTCGGGCTCTGTCGGGCCCTGTCGGGCTCTGTCGGGCCCTGTCGGGCTCTGTCGGGCTCTGTCGGGCTCTGTCGGGCTCTACTGGGCTCTGTCGGGCTCTGTCGGGCCCTGTCGGGCTCTGTCGGCTCTGTCGGGCTCTACTGGGCTCTGTCGGGCTCTGTCGGGCTTTGTCGGGCTCTGTCGGGCTCTACTGGGCCCTGTCGGGCTCTCTCGGGCCCTGTCGGGCTCTGTCGGGCTCTCTCGGGCCCTGTCGGGCTCTGTCGGGCTCTGTCGGGCTCTGTCGGGCTCTACTGGGCCCTGTCGGGCTCTGTCCGGCTCTGTCGGGCTCTGTCGGGCCCTGTCGGGCCCTGTCGGGCTCTGTCGGTCCCTGTCGGGCTCTGTCGGGCTCTGTCGGGCTCTGTCGGGCTCTACTGGGCCCTGTCGGGCTCTGTCGGGCTCTGTCGGGCTCTGTCGGGCCCTGTCGGGCTCTGTCGGGCTCTGTCGGGCCCTGTCGGGCTCTGTCGGGCTCTACTGGGCCCTGTCGGTCCCTGTCGGGCTCTGTCGGGCTCTGTCGGGCTCTGTCGGGCTCTACTGGGCCCTGTCGGTCCCTGTCGGGCTCTGTCGGGCCCTGTCGGGCTCTGTCGGGCTCTACTGGGCCCTGTCGGTCCCTGTCGGGGCTCTGTCGGGCTCTGTCGGGCCCTGTCGGGCCCTGTCGGGCTCTGTCGGGCTCTGTCGGGCTCTACTGGGCTCTGTCGGGCCCTGTCGGGCCCTGTCGGGCTCTGTCGGGCTCTGTCGGGCCCTGTCGGGCCCTGTCGGGCTCTGTCAGGCTCTGTCGGGCTCTACTGGGCTCTGTCGGGCTCTGTCGGGCTCTGTCGGGCTCTATTGGGCCCTGTCGGGCTCTGTCGGGCTCTGTCGGGCTCTGTCGGGCCCTGTCGGGCTCTGTCGGGCTCTGTCGGGCTCTGTCGGGCTCTACTGGGCTCTGTCGGGCTCTGTCGGGCTCTGTCGGGCTCTGTCGGGCTCTACTGGGCCCTGTCAGGCTCTGTCGGGCTCTGTGGGGCCCTGTCGGGCTCTGTCGGGTTCTTTCGGGCTCTATCGGGCTCTGTCGGGCTCTATCGGGCCCTGTCGGTCCCTGTCGGGCTCTGTCGGGCTCTGTCGGGCCCTGTCGGGCTCTGTCGGGCTCTACTGGGCTCTGTCGGGCCCTGTCGGGCCCTGTCGTGCTCTGTCGGGCTCTGTCGGGCTCTACTGGGCCCTGTCGGGCTCTGTCGGGCTCTGTCGGGCCCTGTCGGGCCCTGTCGGGCTCTGTCGGGCTCTGTCGGGCCCTGTCGGGCCCTGTCGGGCTCTGACGGGCTCTGTCGGGCTCTGTCGGGCTCTACTGGGCTCTGTCGGGCTCTGTCGGGCTCTGTCGGGCCCTGTCGGGCCCTGTCGGGCTCTGTCGGGCTCTGTCGGGCTCTGTCGGGCTCTACTGGGCTCTGTCGGGGCTCTGTCGGGCTCTGTCGGGCTCTGTCGGGCTCTACTGGGCCATGTCGGGCCCTGTCGGGCTCTGTCGGGCCCTGTCGGGCCCTGTCGGGCTCTGTCGGGCTCTGTCGGGCCCTGTCGGGCTCTGTCGGGCCCTGTCGGGCTCTGTCGGGCTCTGTCGGGCTCTGTCGGGCTCTACTGGGCTCTGTCGGGCCCTGTCGGGCTCTGTCGGGCTCTACTGGGCCCTGTCGGGCTCTGTCGGGCTCTGTCGGGCCCTGTCGGGCTCTGTCGGGCTCTGTCGGGCCCTGTTGGGCTTTGTCGGGCTCTACTGGGCCCTGTCGGGCCCTGTCGGGCTCTGTCGGGCTCTGTCGGGCTCTGTCGGGCCCTGTCGGGCTCTGTCGGGCTCTGTCGGGCCCTGTCGGGCTCTATCGGGCTCTACTGGGCCCTGTCGGGCCCTGTCGGGCCCTGTCGGGCTCTGTCGGGCTCTGTCGGGCCCTTTCGGGCTCTATCGGGCCTGTCGGGCTCTGTCGGGCCCTGTCGGGCCCTGTCGGGCCCTGTCGGGCTCTGTTGGGCTCTGTCGGGCCCTGTCGGGCCCTGTCGGGCTCTGTCGGGCTCTACTGGGCCCTGTCGGTCCCTGTCGGGCTCTGTCGGGCTCTGTCGGGCTCTGTCGGGCTCTGTCGGGCTCTGTCGGGCCCTGTCGGGCTCTGTCGGGCTCTGTCGGTCCCTGTCGGGCTCTGTCGGGCTCTACTGGGCCCTGTCGGTCCCTGTCGGGCTCTGTCGGGCTCTGTCGGGCCCTGTCGGGCTCTGTCGGGCTCTGTCGGGCTCTGTCGGGCTCTACTGGGCTCTGTCGGGCCCTGTCGGGCCCTGTCGTGCTCTGTCGGGCTCTGTCGGGCTCTGCTGGGCTCTGTCGGGCTCTGTCGGGCCCTGTCGGGCTCTACTGGGACCTGTCGGGCTCTGTCGGGCTCTGTCGGGCCCTGTCGGGCCCTGTCGGGCTCTGTCGGGCTCTGTCGGGCTCTGTCGGCTCTACTGGGCTCTGTCGGGCTCTGTCGGGCTCTGTCGGGCTCTGTCGGGCTCTACTGGGCCCTGTCGGGCTCTGTCGGGCTCTATGGGGCCCTGTCGGGCTCTGTCGGGCTCTGTCGGGCTCTATCGGGCTCTGTCGGGCTCTATCGGGCTCTACTGGGCCCTGTCGGGCCCTGTCGGGCTCTGTCGGGCCCTGTCGGGCCCTGTCGGGCTCTGTCGGGCTCTGTCGGGCCCTGTCGGGCTCTGTCGGGCCCTGTCGGGCTCTGTCGGGCTCTGTCGGGCTCTACTGGGCCCTGTCGGGCCCTGTCGGGCCCTGTCGGGCTCTGTCGGGCTCTGTCGGGCTCTACTGGGCTCTGTCGGGCTCTGTCGGGCTCTGTCGGGCTCTACTGGGCTCTGTCGGGCTCTGTCGGGCTCTGTCGGGCTCTGTCGGGCTCTACTGGGCTCTGTCGGGCTCTGTCGGGCTCTGTCGGGCTCTACTGGGCCCTGTCGGGCTCTGTCGGGCCCTGTCGGGCCCTGTCGGGCTCTGTCGGGCTCTGTCGGGCCCTGTCGGGCTCTGTCGGACCCTGTCGGGCTCTGTCGGGCTCTGTCGGGCTCTGTCGGGCTCTACTGGGCCCTGTCGGGCCCTGTCGGGCCCTGTCGGGCTCTGTCGGGCTCTGTCGGGCTCTGTCGGGCTCTACTGGGCTCTGTCGGGCCCTGTCGGGCTCTGTCGGGCTCTGTCGGGCTCTGTCGGGCCCTGTCGGGCTCTGTCGGGCTCTGTCGGGCTCTACTGGGCTCTGTCGGGCTCTGTCAGGCTCTGTCGGGCTCTGTCGGGCTCTACTGGGCTCTGTCGGGCTCTGTCGGGCTCTGTCGGGCTCTGTCGGGCTCTACTGGGCACTGTCGGGCTCTGTCGGGCTCTGTCGGGCCCTGTCGGGCCCTGTCGGGCTCTGTCGGGCTCTGTCGGGCTCTGTCGGGCTCTACTGGGCTCTGTCGGGCTCTGTCGGGCTCTGTCGGGCTCTACTGGGCCCTGTCGGGCTCTGTCGGTCCCTGTCGGGCTCTGTCGGGCTCTGTCGGGCTCTGTCGGGCTCTACTGGGCCCTGTCGGGCTCTGTCGGGCTCTGTCGGGCTCTGTCGGGCCCTGTCGGGCTCTGTCGGGCTCTGTCGGTCCCTGTCGGGCTCTGTCGGGCTCTACTGGGCCCTGTCGGTCCCTGTCAGGCTCTGTCGGGCTCTGTCGGGCCCTGTCGGGCTCTGTCGGGCTCTGTCGGGCTCTGTCGGGCTCTACTGGGCTCTGTCGGGCCCTGTCGGGCCCTGTCGTGCTCTGTCGGGCTCTGTCGGGCTCTGCTGGGCTCTGTCGGGCTCTGTCGGGCCCTGTCGGGCTCTACTGGGCCCTGTCGGGCTCTGTCGGGCCCTGTCGGGCCCTGTCGGGCTCTGTCGGGCTCTGTCGGGCTCTGTCGGGCTCTACTGGGCTCTGTCGGGCTCTGTCGGGCTCTGTCGGGCTCTACTGGGCCCTGTCGGGCCCTGTCGGGCTCTGTCGGGCCCTGTCGGGCTCTGTCGGGCTCTGTCGGGCTCTGTCGGGCTCTACTGGGCCCTGTCGGGCCCTGTCGGGCCCTGTCGGGCTCTGTCGGGCTCTGTCGGGCCCTGTTGGGCTCTGTCGGGCTCTGTCGGGCCCTGTTGGGCTCTGTCGGGCTCTACTGGGCCCTGTCGGGCCCTGTCGGGCCCTGTCGGGCTCTGTCGGGCTCTGTCGGGCTCTGTCGGGCTCTACTGGGCTCTACTGGGCTCTGTCGGGCTCTACTGGGCCCTGTCGGGCTCTGTCGGGCTCTGTCGGGCTCTGTCGGGCTCTGTCGGGTCCTGTCGGGTCCAGTCGGGCTCTGTCGGGCCCTGTCGGGCTCTATCGGGCCCTGTCGGGCTCTGTCGGGCCCTGTCGGGCCCTGTCGGGCTCTGTCGGTCTCTGTCGGGCCCTGTCGGGCTCTGTCGGGCTCTATCGGGCCCTGTCGGGCCCTGTCGGGCTCTGTCGGTCCCTGTCGGGCTCTGTCGGGCTCTGTCGGGCTCTGTCGGGCTCTACTGGGCCCTGTCGGGCTCTGTCGGGCTCTGTCGGGCCCTGTCGGGCTCTGTCGGGCTCTGTCGGTCCCTGTCGGGCTCTGTCGGGCTCTACTGGGCCCTGTCGGTCCCTGTCGGGCTCTGTCGGGCTCTGTCGAGCCCTGTCGGGCTCTGTCGGGCTCTGTCGGGCTCTGTCGGGCTCTACTGGGCTCTGTCGGGCCCTGTCGGGCCCTGTCGTGCTCTGTCGGGCTCTGTCGGGCTCTGCTGGGCTCTGTCGGGCTCTGTCGGGCCCTGTCGGGCTCTACTGGGACCTGTCGGGCTCTGTCGGGCTCTGTCGGGCTCTGTCGGGCCCTGTCGGGCCCTGTCGGGCTCTGTCGGGCTCTGTCGGGCTCTGTCGGGCTCTACTGGGCTCTGTCGGGCTCTGTCGGGCTCTGTCGGGCTCTACTGGGCCCTGTCGGGCTCTGTCGGGCTCTATGGGGCCCTGTCGGGCTCTGTCGGGCTCTGTCGGGCTCTATCGGGCTCTGTCGGGCTCTATCGGGCTCTACTGGGCCCTGTCGGGCCCTGTCGGGCTCTGTCGGGCCCTGTCGGGCCCTGTCGGGCTCTGTCGGGCCCTGTCGGGCTCTGTCGGGCTCTGTCGGGCTCTGTCGGGCTCTACTGGGCCCTGTCGGGCCCTGTCGGGCCCTGTCGGGCTCTGTCGGGCTCTGTCGGGCTCTGTCGGGCTCTACTGGGCTCTGTCGGGCCCTGTCGGGCTCTGTCGGGCTCTGTCGGGCCCTGTCGGGCCCTGTCGGGCTCTGTCGGGCTCTGTCGGGCTCTGTCGGGCTCTACTGGGCCCTGTCGGGCCCTGTCGGGCCCTGTCGGGCTCTGTCAGGCTCTGTCGGGCTCTGTCGGGCTCTACTGGGCTCTGTCGGGCTCTGTCGGGCTCTGTCGGGCTCTGTCGGGCTCTACTGGGCCCTGTCGGGCTCTGTCGGGCTCTGTCGGGCTCTGTCGGTCCCTGTCGGGCTCTGTCGGGCTCTGTCGGGCTCTGTCGGGCTCTACTGGGCTCTGTCGGGCTCTGTCGGGCTCTGTCGGGCTCTACTGGGCTCTGTCGGGCTCTGTCGGGCTCTGTCGGGCTCTGTCGGGCTCTACTGGGCCCTGTCGGGCTCTGTCGGGCCCTGTCGGGCCCTGTCGGGCTCTGTCGGGCTCTGTCGGGCCCTGTCGGGCTCTGTCGGGCCCTGTCGGGCTCTGTCGGGCTCTGTCGGGCTCTGTCGGGCTCTACTGGGCCCTGTCGGGCCCTGTCGGGCCCTGTCGGGCTCTGTCGGGCTCTGTCGGGCTCTGTCGGGCTCTACTGGGCTCTGTCGGGCCCTGTCGGGCTCTGTCGGGCTCTGTCGGGCTCTGTCGGGCCCTGTCGGGCTCTGTCGGGCCCTGTCGGGCTCTGTCGGGCTCTGTCGGGCTCTGTCGGGCTCTACTGGGCCCTGTCGGGCCCTGTCGGGCCCTGTCGGGCTCTGTCAGGCTCTGTCGGGCTCTGTCGGGCTCTACTGGGCTCTGTCGGGCTCTGTCGGGCTCTGTCGGGCTCTGTCGGGCTCTACTGGGCCCTGTCGGGCTCTGTCGGGCTCTGTCGGGCCCTGTCGGGCCCTGTCGGGCTCTGTCGGGCTCTGTCGGGCTCTACTGGGCTCTGTCGGGCTCTGTCGGGCTCTGTCGGGCTCTACTGGGCCCTGTCGGGCTCTGTCGGTCCCTGTCGGGCTCTGTCGGGCTCTGTCGGGCTCTGTCGGGCTCTACTGGGCCCTGTCGGGCTCTGTCGGGCTCTGTCGGGCTCTGTCGGGTCCTGTCGGGCTCTGTCGGGCTCTGTCGGTCCCTGTCGGGCTCTGTCGGGCTCTGCTGGGCCCTGTCGGTCCCTGTCGGGCTCTGTCGGGCTCTGTCGGGCCCTGTCGGGCTCTGTCGGGCTCTGTCGGGCTCTGTCGGGCTCTACTGGGCTCTGTCGGGCCCTGTCGGGCCCTGTCGTGCTCTGTCGGGCTCTGTCGGGCTCTGCTGGGCTCTGTCGGGCTCTGTCGGGCCCTGTCGGGCTCTACTGGGCCCTGTCGGGCTCTGTCGGGCTCTGTCGGGCCCTGTCGGGCCCTGTCGGGCTCTGTCGGGCTCTGTCGGGCTCTGTCGGGCTCTACTGGGCTCTGTCGGGCTCTGTCGGGCTCTGTCGGGCTCTGTCGGGCTCTACTGGGCCCTGTCGGGCTCTGTCGGGCTCAATGGGGCCCTGTCGGGCTCTGTCGGGCTCTGTCGGGCTCTATCGGGCTCTGTCGGGCTCTATCGGGCTCTACTGGGCCCTGTCGGGCCCTGTCGGGCTCTGTCGGGCCCTGTCGGGCCCTGTCGGGCTCTGTCGGGCCCTGTCGGGCCCTGTCGGGCTCTGTCGGGCCCTGTCGGGCTCTGTCGGGCTCTGTCGGGCTCTGTCGGGCTCTACTGGGCCCTGTCGGGCTCTGTCGGGCTCTGTCGGGCTCTGTCGGGCCCTGTCGGGCTCTGTCGGGCTCTGTCGGTCCCTGTCGGGCTCTGTCGGGCTCTACTGGGCCCTGTCGGTCCCTGTCGGGCTCTGTCGGGCTCTGTCGGGCCCTGTCGGGCTCTGTCGGGCTCTGTCGGGCTCTGTCGGGCTCTACTGGGCTCTGTCGGGCCCTGTCGGGCCCTGTCGTGCTCTGTCGGGCTCTGTCGGGCTCTGCTGGGCTCTGTCGGGCTCTGTCGGGCCCTGTCGGGCTCTAATGGGCCCTGTCGGGCTCTGTCGGGCTCTGTCGGGCCCTGTCGGGCCCTGTCGGGCTCTGTCGGGCTCTGTCGGGCTCTGTCGGGCTCTACTGGGCTCTGTCGGGCTCTGTCGGGCTCTGTCGGGCTCTGTCGGGCTCTACTGGGCCCTGTCGGGCTCTGTCGGGCTCAATGGGGCCCTGTCGGGCTCTGTCGGGCTCTGTCGGGCTCTATCGGGCTCTGTCGGGCTCTATCGGGCTCTACTGGGCCCTGTCGGGCCCTGTCGGGCTCTGTCGGGCCCTGTCGGGCCCTGTCGGGCTCTGTCGGGCTCTGTCGGGCCCTGTCGGGCTCTGTCGGGCCCTGTCGGGCTCTGTCGGGCTCTGTCGGGCTCTGTCGGGCTCTACTGGGCCCTGTCGGGCTCTGTCGGGCTCTGTCGGGCTCTGTCGGGCCCTGTCGGGCTCTGTCGGGCTCTGTCGGTCCCTGTCGGGCTCTGTCGGGCTCTACTGGGCCCTGTCGGTCCCTGTCGGGCTCTGTCGGGCTCTGTCGGGCCCTGTCGGGCCCTGTCGTGCTCTGTCGGGCTCTGTCGGGCTGTGCTGGGCTCTGTCGGGCTCTGTCGGGCCCTGTCGGGCTCTACTGGGCCCTGTCGGGCTCTGTCGGGCTCTGTCGGGCTCTGTCGGGCCCTGACGGGCTCTGTCGGGCTCTACTGGGCTCTGTCGGGCTCTGTCGGGCCCTGTCGGGCTCTGTCGGGCTCTGTCGGGCTCTACTGGGCTCTGTCGGGCTCTGTCGGGCTCTGTCGGGCTCTGTCGGGCTCTACTGGGCCCTGTCGGGCTCTGTCGGGCTCTGTCGGGCCCTGTCGGGCTCTGTCGGGCCCTGTCGGGCTCTGTCGGGCTCTGTCGGGCTCTGTCGGGCTCTACTGGGCTCTGTCGGGCTCTGTCGGGCCCTGTCGGGCTCTGTCGGGCTCTGTCGGGCTCTACTGGGCTCTGTCGGGCTCTGTCGGGCTTTGTCGGGCTCTGTCGGGCTCTACTGGGCCCTGTCGGGCTCTCTCGGGCCCTGTCGGGCTCTGTCGGGCTCTCTCGGGCCCTGTCGGGCTCTGTCGGGCTCTGTCGGGCTCTGTCGGGCTCTACTGGGCCCTGTCGGGCTCTGTCCGGCTCTGTCGGGCTCTGTCGGGCCCTGTCGGGCCCTGTCGGGCTCTGTCGGTCCCTGTCGGGCTCTGTCGGGCTCTGTCGGGCTCTGTCGGGCTCTACTGGGCCCTGTCGGGCTCTGTCGGGCTCTGTCGGGCTCTGTCGGGCCCTGTCGGGCTCTGTCGGGCTCTGTCGGGCCCTGTCGGGCTCTGTCGGGCTCTACTGGGCCCTGTCGGTCCCTGTCGGGCTCTGTCGGGCTCTGTCGGGCTCTGTCGGGCTCTACTGGGCCCTGTCGGTCCCTGTCGGGCTCTGTCGGGCCCTGTCGGGCTCTGTCGGGCTCTACTGGGCCCTGTCGGTCCCTGTCGGGCTCTGTCGGGTTCTGTCGGGCCCTGTCGGGCTCTGTCGGGCTCTGTCGGGCTCTGTCGGGCTCTACTGGGCTCTGTCGGGCCCTGTCGGGCCCTGTCGGGCTCTGTCGGGCTCTGTCGGGCCCTGTCGGGCCCTGTCGGGCTCTGTCAGGCTCTGTCGGGCTCTACTGGGCTCTGTCGGGCTCTGTCGGGCTCTGTCGGGCTCTATTGGGCCCTGTCGGGCTCTGTCGGGCTCTGTCGGGCTCTGTCGGGCCCTGTCGGGCTCTGTCGGGCTCTGTCGGGCTCTGTCGGGCTCTACTGGGCTCTGTCGGGCTCTGTCGGGCTCTGTCGGGTTCTGTCGGGCTCTACTGGGCCCTGTCAGGCTCTGTCGGGCTCTGTGGGGCCCTGTCGGGCTCTGTCGGGTTCTTTCGGGCTCTATCGGGCTCTGTCGGGCTCTATCGGGCTCTGTCGGGCTCTGTCGGGCCCTGTCGGGCCCTGTCGGGCTCTGTCGGGCCCTGTCGGGCTCTGTCGGGCTCTGTCGGGATCTGTCGGACTCTACTGGGCCCTGTTGGGCCCTGTCGGGCCCTGTCGGGCTCTGTCGGGCTCTGTCGGGCTCTGTCGGGCTCTACTGGGCCCTGTCGGGCTCTGTCGGGCTCTGTCGGGCCCTGTCGGGCCCTGTCGGGCTCTGTCGGGCTCTGTCGGGCTCTACTGGGCTCTGTCGGGCTCTGTCGGGCTCTGTCGGGCTCTGTCGGGCTCTACTGGGCCCTGTCGGGCTCTGTCGGGCTCTGTCGGGCCCTGTCGGGCCCTGTCGGGCTCTGTCGGGCTCTGTCGGGCTCTGTCGGGCTCTACTGGGCTCTGTCGGGCTCTGTCGGGCTCTGTCGGGCTCTACTGGGCCCTGTCGGGCTCTGTCGGGCTCTGTGGGGCCCTGTCGGGCTCTGTCGGGCTCTGTCGGGCTATGTCGGGCCCTGTCGGGCTCTGTCGGGCCCTGTCGGGCCCTGTCGGGCTCTGTCGGGCTCTGTCGGGCCCTGTCGGGCTCTGTCGGGCTCTGTCGGGCTCTGTCGGGCTCTACTGGGCCCTGTCGGGCTCTGTCGGGCTCTGTCGGGCCCTGTCGGGCTCTGTCGGGCTCTGTCAGGCCCTGTTGGGCTCTGTCGGGCTCTACTGGGCCCTGTCGGGCCCTGTCGGGCCCTGTCGGGCTCTGTCGGGCTCTGTCGGGCTCTGTCGGGCTCTGTCGGGCCCTGTCGGGCTCTGTCGGGCTCTGTCGGGCCCTGTCGGGCTCTATCGGGCCCTGTCGGGCTCTGTCGGGCCCTGTCGGGCCCTGTCGGGCTCTGTCGGGCTCTGTCGGGCCCTGTCGGGCTCTATCGGGCCCTGTCGGGCTCTGTCGGGCCCTGTCGGGCCCTGTCGGGCTCTGTCGGGCTCTGTCGGGCCCTGTCGGGCCCTGTCGGGCTCTGTCGGTCCCTGTCGGGCTCTGTCGGGCTCTGTCGGGCTCTGTCGGGCTCTACTGGGCCCTGTCGGGCTCTGTCGGGCTCTGTCGGGCTCTGTCGGGCCCTGTCGGGCTCTGTCGGGCTCTGTCGGTCCCTGTCGGGCTCTGTCGGGCTCTACTGGGCCCTGTCGGTCCCTGTCGGGCTCTGTCGGGCTCTGTCGGGCCCTGTCGGGCTCTGTCGGGCTCTGTCGGGCTCTGTCGGGCTCTACTGGGCTCTGTCGGGCCCTGTCGGGCCCTGTCGTGCTCTGTCGGGCTCTGTCGGGCTCTGCTGGGCTCTGTCGGGCTCTGTCGGGCCCTGTCGGGCTCTACTGGGACCTGTCGGGCTCTGTCGGGCTCTGTCGGGCCCTGTCGGGCCCTGTCGGGCTCTGTCGGGCTCTGTCGGGCTCTGTCGGGCTCTACTGGGCTCTGTCGGGCTCTGTCGGGCTCTGTCGGGCTCTGTCGGGCTCTACTGGGCCCTGTCGGGCTCTGTCGGGCTCTATGGGGCCCTGTCGGGCTCTGTCGGGCTCTGTCGGGCTCTATCGGGCTCTGTCGGGCTCTATCGGGCTCTACTGGGCCCTGTCGGGCCCTGTCGGGCTCTGTCGGGCCCTGTAGGGCCCTGTCGGGCTCTGTCGGGCTCTGTCGGGCCCTGTCGGGCTCTGTCGGGCCCTGTCGGGCTCTGTCGGGCTCTGTCGGGCTCTGTCGGGCTCTACTGGGCCCTGTCGGGCCCTGTCGGGCCCTGTCGGGCTCTGTCGGGCTCTGTCGGGCTCTACTGGGCTCTGTCGGGCCCTGTCGGGCTCTGTCGGGCTCTGTCGGCCCCTGTCGGGCCCTGTCGGGCCCTGTCGGGCTCTGTCGGGCCCTGTCGGGCTCTGTCGGGCTCTGTCGGGCTCTGTCGAGCTCTACTGGGCCCTGTCGGGCCCTGTCGGGCCCTGTCGGGCTCTGTCAGGCTCTGTCGGGCTCTGTCGGGCTCTACTGGGCTCTGTCGGGCTCTGTCGGGCTCTGTCGGGCTCTGTCGGGCTCTACTGGGCCCTGTCGGGCTCTGTCGGGCTCTGTCGGGCCCTGTCGGGCTCTGTCGGGCTCTGTCGGGCTCTGTCGGGCTCTGTCGGGCTCTACTGGGCTCTGTCGGGCTCTGTCGGGCTCTGTCGGGCTCTGTCGGGCTCTACTGGGCTCTGTCGGGCTCTGTCGGGCTCTGTCGGGCTCTACTGGGCCCTGTCGGGCTCTGTCGGGCCCTGTCGGGCCCTGTCGGGCTCTGTCGGGCTCTGTCGGGCCCTGTCGGGCTCTGTCGGACCCTGTCGGGCTCTGTCGGGCTCTGTCGGGCTCTGTCGGGCTCTACTGGGCCCTGTCGGGCCCTGTCGGGCCCTGTCGGGCTCTGTCGGGCTCTGTCGGGCTCTGTCGGGCTCTACTGGGCTCTGTCGGGCCCTGTCGGGCTCTGTCGGGCTCTGTCGGGCTCTGTCGGGCCCTGTCGGGCTCTGTCGGGCCCTGTCGGGCTATGTCGGGCTCTGTCGGGCTCTGTCGGGCTCTACTGGGCCCTGTCGGGCCCTGTCGGGCCCTGTCGGGCTCTGTCAGGCTCTGTCGGGCTCTGTCGGGCTCTACTGGGCTCTGTCGGGCTCTGTCGGGCTCTGTCGGGCTCTGTCGGGCTCTACTGGGCCCTGTCGGGCTCTGTCGGGCTCTGTCGGGCCCTGTCGGGCCCTGTCGGGCTCTGTCGGGCTCTGTCGGGCTCTGTCGGGCTCTACTGGGCTCTGTCGGGCTCTGTCGGGCTCTGTCGGGCTCTACTGGGCCCTGTCGGGCTCTGTCGGTCCCTGTCGGGCTCTGTCGGGCTCTGTCGGGCTCTGTCGGGCTCTACTGGGCCCTGTCGGGCTCTGTCGGGCTCTGTCGGGCTCTGTCGGGCCCTGTCGGGCTCTGTCGGGCTCTGTCGGTCCCTGTCGGGCTCTGTCGGGCTCTACTGGGCCCTGTCGGTCCCTGTCGGGCTCTGTCGGGCTCTGTCGGGCCCTGTCGGGCTCTGTCGGGCTCTGTCGGGCTCTGTCGGGCTCTACTGGGCTCTGTCGGGCCCTGTCGGGCCCTGTCGTGCTCTGTCGGGCTCTGTCGGGCTCTGCTGGGCTCTGTCGGGCTCTGTCGGGCCCTGTCGGGCTCTACTGGGCCCTGTCGGGCTCTGTCGGGCTCTGTCGGGCCCTGTCGGGCCCTGTCGGGCTCTGTCGGGCTCTGTCGGGCTCTGTCGGGCTCTACTGGGCTCTGTCGGGCTCTGTCGGGCTCTGTCGGGCTCTACTGGGCCCTGTCGGGCCCTGTCGGGCTCTGTCGGGCCCTGTCGGGCTCTGTCGGGCTCTGTCGGGCTCTGTCGGGCTCTACTGGGCCCTGTCGGGCTCTGTCGGGCTCTGTCGGGCCCTGTCGGGCTCTGTCGGGCTCTGTCGGGCCCTGTTGGGCTCTGTCGGGCTCTACTGGGCCCTGTCGGGCCCTGTCGGGCCCTGTCGGGCTCTGTCGGGCTCTGTCGGGCTCTGTCGGGCTCTACTGGGCTCTACTGGGCTCTGTCGGGCTCTACTGGGCCCTGTCGGGCTCTGTCGGGCTCTGTCGGGCTCTGTCGGGCTCTGTCGGGTCCTGTCGGGCTCTGTCGGGCTCTGTCGGGCCCTGTCGGGCTCTGTCGGGCTCTACTGGGCCCTGTCGGTCCCTGTCGGGCTCTGTCGGGCTCTGTCGAGCCCTGTCGGGCTCTGTCGGGCTCTGTCGGGCTCTGTCGGGCTCTACTGGGCTCTGTCGGGCCCTGTCGGGCCCTGTCGTGCTCTGTCGGGCTCTGTCGGGCTCTGCTGGGCTCTGTCGGGCTCTGTCGGGCCCTGTCGGGCTCTACTGGGACCTGTCGGGCTCTGTCGGGCTCTGTCGGGCTCTGTCGGGCCCTGTCGGGCCCTGTCGGGCTCTGTCGGGCTCTGTCGGGCTCTGTCGGGCTCTACTGGGCTCTGTCGGGCTCTGTCGGGCTCTGTCGGGCTCTACTGGGCCCTGTCGGGCTCTGTCGGGCTCTATGGGGCCCTGTCGGGCTCTGTCGGGCTCTGTCGGGCTCTATCGGGCTCTGTCGGGCTCTATCGGGCTCTACTGGGCCCTGTCGGGCCCTGTCGGGCTCTGTCGGGCCCTGTCGGGCCCTGTCGGGCTCTGTCGGGCTCTGTCGGGCCCTGTCGGGCTCTGTCGGGCCCTGTCGGGCTCTGTCGGGCTCTGTCGGGCTCTGTCGGGCTCTACTGGGCCCTGTCGGGCCCTGTCGGGCCCTGTCGGGCTCTGTCGGGCTCTGTCGGGCTCTGTCGGGCTCTACTGGGCTCTGTCGGGCCCTGTCGGGCTCTGTCGGGCTCTGTCGGGCCCTGTCGGGCCCTGTCGGGCTCTGTCGGGCTCTGTCGGGCTCTGTCGGGCTCTACTGGGCCCTGTCGGGCCCTGTCCGGCCCTGTCGGGCTCTGTCAGGCTCTGTCGGGCTCTGTCGGGCTCTACTGGGCTCTGTCGGGCTCTGTCGGGCTCTGTCGGGCTCTGTCGGGCTCTACTGGGCCCTGTCGGGCTCTGTCGGGCTCTGTCGGGCTCTGTCGGTCCCTGTCGGGCTCTGTCGGGCTCTGTCGGGCTCTGTCAGGCTCTACTGGGCTCTGTCGGGCTCTGTCGGGCTCTGTCGGGCTCTGTCGGGCTCTACTGGGCTCTGTCGGGCTCTGTCGGGCTCTGTCGGGCTCTGTCGGGCTCTACTGGGCCCTGTCGGGCTCTGTCGGTACCTGTCGGGCCCTGTCGGGCTCTGTCGGGCTCTGTCGGGCCCTGTCGGGCTCTGTCGGGCCCTGTCGGGCTCTGTCGGGCTCTGTCGGGCTCTGTCGGGCTCTACTGGGCCCTGTCGGGCCCTGTCGGGCCCTGTCGGGCTCTGTCGGGCTCTGTCGGGCTCTGTCGGGCTCTACTGGGCTCTGTCGGGCCCTGTCGGGCTCTGTCGGGCTCTGTCGGGCTCTGTCGGGCCCTGTCGGGCTCTGTCGGGCCCTGTCGGGCTCTGTCGGGCTCTACTGGGCCCTGTCGGGCCCTGTCGGGCCCTGTCGGGCTCTGTCAGGCTCTGTCGGGCTCTGTCGGGCTCTACTGGGCTCTGTCGGGCTCTGTCGGGCTCTGTCGGGCTCTGTCGGGCTCTGTCGGGCTCTACTGGGCCCTGTCGGGCTCTGTCGGTCCCTGTCGGGCTCTGTCGGGCTCTGTCGGGCTCTGTCGGGCTCTACTGGGCCCTGTCGGGCTCTGTCGGGCTCTGTCGGGCTCTGTCGGGTCCTGTCGGGCTCTGTCGGGCTCTGTCGGTCCCTGTCGGGCTCTGTCCGGCTCTGCTGGGCCCTGTCGGTCCCTGTCGGGCTCTGTCGGGCTCTGTCGGGCCCTGTCGGGCTCTGTCGGGCTCTGTCGGGCTCTGTCGGGCTCTACTGGGCTCTGTCGGGCCCTGTCGGGCCCTGTCGTGCTCTGTCGGGCTCTGTCGGGCTCTGCTGGGCTCTGTCGGGCTCTGTCGGGCCCTGTCGGGCTCTACTGGGCCCTGTCGGGCTCTGTCGGGCTCTGTCGGGCCCTGTCGGGCCCTGTCGGGCTCTGTCGGCTCTGTCGGGCTCTGTCGGGCTCTACTGGGCTCTGTCGGGCTCTGTCGGGCTCTGTCGGGCTCTGTCGGGCTCTACTGGGCCCTGTCGGGCTCTGTCGGGCTCTATGGGGCCCTGTCGGGCTCTGTCGGGCTCTGTCGGGCTCTATCGGGCTCTGTCGGGCTCTATCGGGCTCTACTGGGCCCTGTCGGGCCCTGTCGGGCTCTGTCGGGCCCTGTCGGGCCCTGTCGGGCTCTGTCGGGCTCTGTCGGGCCCTGTCGGGCTCTGTCGGGCCCTGTCGGGCTCTGTCGGGCTCTGTCGGGCTCTGTCGGGCTCTACTGGGCCCTGTCGGGCTCTGTCGGGCTCTGTCGGGCTCTGTCGGGCCCTGTCGGGCTCTGTCGGGCTCTGTCGGTCCCTGTCGGGCTCTGTCGGGCTCTACTGGGCCCTGTCGGTCCCTGTCGGGCTCTGTCGGGCTCTGTCGGGCCCTGTCGGGCTCTGTCGGGCTCTGTCGGGCTCTGTCGGGCTCTACTGGGCTCTGTCGGGCCCTGTCGGGCCCTGTCGTGCTCTGTCGGGCTCTGTCGGCTCTGCTGGGCTCTGTCGGGCTCTGTCGGGCCCTGTCGGGCTCTACTGGGCCCTGTCGGGCTCTGTCGGGCTCTGTCGGGCTCTGTCGGGCCCTGTCGGGCCCTGTCGGGCTCTGTCGGGCTCTGTCGGGCTCTGTCGGGCTCTACTGGGCTCTGTCGGGCTCTGTCGGGCTCTGTCGGGCTCTGTCGGGCTCTACTGGGCCCTGTCGGGCTCTGTCGGGCTCTATGGGGCCCTGTCGGGCTCTGTCGGGCTCTGTCGGGCTCTATCGGGCTCTGTCGGGCTCTATCGGGCTCTACTGGGCCCTGTCGGGCCCTGTCGGGCTCTGTCGGGCCCTGTCGGGCTCTGTCGGGCTCTGTCGGGCCCTGTCGGGCTCTGTCGGGCTCTGTCGGGCTCTGTCGGGCTCTACTGGGCCCTGTCGGGCCCTGTCGGGCCCTGTCGGGCGCTGTCGGGCTCTGTCGGGCTCTGTCGGGCTCTACTGGGCTCTGTCGGGCCCTGTCGGGCTCTGTCGGGCTCTGTCGGGCCCTGTCGGGCCCTGTCAGGCTCTGTCGGGCTCTGTCGGGCTCTACTGGGCTCTGTCGGGCTCTGTCGGGCTCTGTCGGGCTCTGTCGGGCTCTACTGGGCCCTGTCGGGCTCTTTCGGGCTCTGTCGGGCCCTGTCGGGCCTGTCGGGCTCTGTCGGGCTCTGTCGGGCTCTGTCGGGCTCTACTGGGCTCTGTCGGGCTCTGTCGGCTCTGTCGGGCTCTACTGGGCCCTGTCGGGCTCTGTCGGGCTCTGTGGGGCCCTGTCGGGCTCTGTCGGGCTCTGTCGGGCTCTGTCGGGCCCTGTCGGGCTCTGTCGGGCCCTGTCGGGCTCTGTCGGGCTCTGTCGGGCCCTGTCGGGCTCTGTCGGGCTCTGTCGGGCTCTGTCGGGCTCTACTGGGCCCTGTCGGGCCCTGTCGGGCTCTGTCGGGCTCTGTCGGGCCCTGTCGGGCTCTGTCGGGCCCTGTCGGGCTCTGTCGGGCTCTGTCGGGCTCTGTCGGGCTCTACTGGGCCCTGTCGGGCCCTGTCGGGCCCTGTCGGGCTCTGTCGGGCTCTGTCGGGCTCTGTCGGGCTCTACTGGGCTCTGTCGGGCCCTGTCGGGCTCTGTCGGGCTCTGTCGGGCTCTGTCGGGCCCTGTCGGGCTCTGTCGGGCCCTGTCGGGCTCTGTCGGGCTCTGTCGGGCTCTGTCGGGCTCTACTGGGCCCTGTCGGGCCCTGTCGGGCCCTGTCGGGCTCTGTCAGGCTCTGTCGGGCTCTGTCGGGCTCTACTGGGTTCTGTCGGGCTCTGTCGGGCTCTGTCGGGCTCTGTCGGGCTCTACTGGGCCCTGTCGGGCTCTGTCGGGCTCTGTCGGGCCCTGTCGGGCCCTGTCGGGCTCTGTCGGGCTCTGTCGGGCTCTGTCGGGCTCTACTGGGCTCTGTCGGGCTCTGTCGGGCTCTGTCGGGCTCTACTGGGCCCTGTCGGGCTCTGTCGGTCCCTGTCGGGCTCTGTCGGGCTCTGTCGGGCTCTGTCGGGCTCTACTGGGCCCTGTCGGGCTCTGTCGGGCTCTGTCGGGCTCTGTCGGGTCCTGTCGGGCTCTGTCGGGCTCTGTCGGTCCCTGTCGGGCTCTGTCGGGCTCTGCTGGGCCCTGTCGGTCCCTGTCGGGCTCTGTCGGGCTCTGTCGGGCCCTGTCGGGCTCTGTCGGGCTCTGTCGGGCTCTGTCGGGCTCTACTGGGCTCTGTCGGGCCCTGTCGGGCCCTGTCGTGCTCTGTCGGGCTCTGTCGGGCTCTGCTGGGCTCTGTCGGGCTCTGTCGGGCCCTGTCGGGCTCTACTGGGCCCTGTCGGGCTCTGTCGGGCTCTGTCGGGCCCTGTCGGGCCCTGTCGGGCTCTGTCGGGCTCTGTCGGGCTCTGTCGGGCTCTACTGGGCTCTGTCGGGCTCTGTCGGGCTCTGTCGGGCTCTGTCGGGCTCTACTGGGCCCTGTCGGGCTCTGTCGGGCTCAATGGGGCCCTGTCGGGCTCTGTCGGGCTCTGTCGGGCTCTATCGGGCTCTGTCGGGCTCTATCGGGCTCTACTGGGCCCTGTCGGGCCCTGTCGGGCTCTGTCGGGCCCTGTCGGGCCCTGTCGGGCTCTGTCGGGCCCTGTCGGGCCCTGTCGGGCCCTGTCGGGCTCTGTCGGGCTCTGTCGGGCTCTGTCGGGCCCTGTCGGGCTCTGTCGAGCTCTGTCGGGCCCTGTCGGGCTCTGTCGGGCCCTGTCGGGCTCTGTCGGGCTCTGTCGGGCTCTGTCGGGCTCTACTGGGCCCTGTCGGGCTCTGTCGGGCTCTGTCGGGCTCTATCGGGCCCTGTCGGGCTCTGTCGGGCTCTGTCGGTCCCTGTCGGGCTCTGTCGGGCTCTACTGGGCCCTGTCGGTCCCTGTCGGGCTCTGTCGGGCTCTGTCGGGCCCTGTCGGGCTCTGTCGGGCTCTGTCGGGCTCTGTCGGGCTCTACTGGGCTCTGTCGGGCCCTGTCGGGCCCTGTCGTGCTCTGTCGGGCTCTGTCGGGCTGTGCTGGGCTCTGTCGGGCTCTGTCGGGCCCTGTCGGGCTCTACTGGGCCCTGTCGGGCTCTGTCGGGCTCTGTCGGGCCCTGTCGGGCCCTGTCGGGCTCTGTCGGGCTCTGTCGGGCTCTGTCGGGCTCTACTGGGCTCTGTCGGGCTCTGTCGGGATCTGTCGGGCTCTGTCGGGCTCTACTGGGCCCTGTCGGGCTCTGTCGGGCTCTATGGGGCCCTGTCGGGCTCTGTCGGGCTCTGTCGGGCTCTATCGGGCTCTACTGGGCTCTGTCGGGCCCTGTCGGGCCCTGTCGTGCTCTGTCGGGCTCTGTCGGGCTCTGCTGGGCTCTGTCGGGCTCTGTCGGGCCCTGTCGGGCTCTACTGGGCCCTGTCGGGCTCTGTCGGGCTCTGTCGGGCCCTGTCGGGCCCTGTCGGGCTCTGTCGGGCTCTGTCGGGCTCTGTCGGGCTCTACTGGGCTCTGTCGGGCTCTGTCGGGCTCTGTCGGGCTCTGTCGGGCTCTACTGGGCCCTGTCGGGCTCTGTCGGGCTCAATGGGGCCCTGTCGGGCTCTGTCGGGCTCTGTCGGGCTCTATCGGGCTCTGTCGGGCTCTATCGGGCTCTACTGGGCCCTGTCGGGCCCTGTCGGGCTCTGTCGGGCCCTGTCGGGCCCTGTCGGGCTCTGTCGGGCTCTGTCGGGCCCTGTCGGGCTCTGTCGGGCCCTGTCGGGCTCTGTCGGGCTCTGTCGGGCTCTGTCGGGCTCTACTGGGCTCTGTCGGGCCCTGTCGGGCCCTGTCGTGCTCTGTCGGGCTCTGTCGGGCTGTGCTGGGCTCTGTCGGGCTCTGTCGGGCCCTGTCGGGCTCTACTGGGCCCTGTCGGGCTCTGTCGGGCTCTGTCGGGCCCTGTCGGGCCCTGTCGGGCTCTGTCGGGCTCTGTCGGGCTCTGTCGGGCTCTACTGGGCTCTGTCGGGCTCTGTCGGGATCTGTCGGGCTCTGTCGGGCTCTACTGGGCCCTGTCGGGCTCTGTCGGGCTCTATGGGGCCCTGTCGGGCTCTGTCGGGCTCTGTCGGGCTCTATCGGGCTCTACTGGGCTCTGTCGGGCCCTGTCGGGCCCTGTCGTGCTCTGTCGGGCTCTGTCGGGCTCTGCTGGGCTCTGTCGGGCTCTGTCGGGCCCTGTCGGGCTCTACTGGGCCCTGTCGGGCTCTGTCGGGCTCTGTCGGGCCCTGTCGGGCCCTGTCGGGCTCTGTCGGGCTCTGTCGGGCTCTGTCGGGCTCTACTGGGCTCTGTCGGGCTCTGTCGGGCTCTGTCGGGCTCTGTCGGGCTCTACTGGGCCCTGTCGGGCTCTGTCGGGCTCAATGGGGCCCTGTCGGGCTCTGTCGGGCTCTGTCGGGCTCTATCGGGCTCTGTCGGGCTCTATCGGGCTCTACTGGGCCCTGTCGGGCCCTGTCGGGCTCTGTCGGGCCTGTCGGGCCCTGTCGGGCTCTGTCGGGCTCTGTCGGGCCCTGTCGGGCTCTGTCGGGCCCTGTCGGGCTCTGTCGGGCTCTGTCGGGCTCTGTCGGGCTCTACTGGGCCCTGTCGGGCTCTGTCGGGCTCTGTCGGGCTCTGTCGGGCCCTGTCGGGCTCTGTCGGGCTCTGTCGGTCCCTGTCGGGCTCTGTCGGGCTCTACTGGGCCCTGTCGGTCCCTGTCGGGCTCTGTCGGGCTCTGTCGGGCCCTGTCGGGCTCTGTCGGGCTCTGTCGGGCTCTGTCGGGCTCTACTGGGCTCTGTCGGGCCCTGTCGGGCCCCTGTCGTGCTCTGTCGGGCTCTGTCGGGCTCTGCTGGGCTCTGTCGGGCTCTGTCGGGCCCTGTCGGGCTCTACTGGGCCCTGTCGGGCTCTGTCGGGCTCTGTCGGGCTCTGTCGGGCCCTGTCGGGCCCTGTCGGGCTCTGTCGGGCTCTGTCGGGCTCTGTCGGGCTCTACTGGGCTCTGTCGGGCTCTGTCGGGCTCTGTCGGGCTCTGTCGGGCTCTACTGGGCCCTGTCGGGCTCTGTCGGGCTCTATGGGGCCCTGTCGGGCTCTGTCGGGCTCTGTCGGGCTCTATCGGGCTCTGTCGGGCTCTATCGGGCTCTACTGGGCCCTGTCGGGCCCTGTCGGGCTCTGTCGGGCCCTGTCGGGCCCTGTCGGGCTCTGTCGGGCTCTGTCGGGCCCTGTCGGGCTCTGTCGGGCTCTGTCGGGCTCTGTCGGGCTCTACTGGGCCCTGTCGGGCCCTGTCGGGCCCTGTCGGGCGCTGTCGGGCTCTGTCGGGCTCTGTCGGGCTCTACTGGGCTCTGTCGGGCCCTGTCGGGCTCTGTCGGGCTCTGTCGGGCCCTGTCGGGCCCTGTCAGGCTCTGTCGGGCTCTGTCGGGCTCTACTGGGCTCTGTCGGGCTCTGTCGGGCTCTGTCGGGCTCTGTCGGGCTCTACTGGGCCCTGTCGGGCTCTGTCGGGCTCTGTCGGGCCCTGTCGGGCCCTGTCGGGCTCTGTCGGGCTCTGTCGGGCTCTGTCGGGCTCTACTGGGCTCTGTCGGGCTCTGTCGGGCTCTGTCGGGCTCTACTGGGCCCTGTCGGGCTCTGTCGGGCTCTGTGGGGCCCTGTCGGGCTCTGTCGGGCTCTGTCGGGCTCTGTCGGGCCCTGTCGGGCTCTGTCGGGCCCTGTCGGGCTCTGTCGGGCTCTGTCGGGCCCTGTCGGGCTCTGTCGGGCTCTGTCGGGCTCTGTCGGGCTCTACTGGGCCCTGTCGGGCTCTGTCGGGCTCTGTCGGGCTCTGTCGGGCCCTGTCGGGCTCTGTCGGGCTCTGTCGGGCCCTGTCGGGCTCTGTCGGGCTCTGTCGGGCCCTGTCGGGCTCTGTCGGGCTCTGTCGGGCTCTGTCGGGCTCTACTGGGCCCTGTCGGGCCCTGTCGGGCCCTGTCGGGCTCTGTCGGGCTCTGTCGGGCTCTGTCGGGCTCTACTGGGCTCTGTCGGGCCCTGTCGGGCTCTGTCGGGCTCTGTCGGGCTCTGTCGGGCCCTGTCGGGCTCTGTCGGGCCCTGTCGGGCTCTGTCGGGCTCTGTCGGTTCTGTCGGGCTCTACTGGGCCCTGTCGGGCCCTGTCGGGCCCTGTCGGGCTCTGTCAGGCTCTGTCGGGCTCTGTCGGGCTCTACTGGGCTCTGTCGGGCTCTGTCGGGCTCTGTCGGGCTCTGTCGGGCTCTACTGGGCCCTGTCGGGCTCTGTCGGGCTCTGTCGGGCCCTGTCGGGCCCTGTCGGGCTCTGTCGGGCTCTGTCGGGCTCTGTCGGGCTCTACTGGGCTCTGTCGGGCTCTGTCGGGCTCTGTCGGGCTCTACTGGGCCCTGTCGGGCTCTGTCGGTCCCTGTCGGGCTCTGTCGGGCTCTGTCGGGCTCTGTCGGGCTCTGTCGGGCTCTACTGGGCCCTGTCGGGCTCTGTCGGGCTCTGTCGGGCTCTGTCGGGTCCTGTCGGGCTCTGTCGGGCTCTGTCGGTCCCTGTCGGGCTCTGTCGGGCTCTGCTGGGCCCTGTCGGTCCCTGTCGGGCTCTGTCGGGCTCTGTCGGGCCCTGTCGGGCTCTGT
This sequence comes from Caloenas nicobarica, assembly GCF_036013445.1. NCBI lineage: Eukaryota > Metazoa > Chordata > Aves > Columbiformes > Columbidae > Caloenas > Caloenas nicobarica. The sequence goes on from NW_027017672.1 coordinate 29,716, forward strand.
CGGGCTCTGTCGGGCTCTGTCGGGCTCTACTGGGCTCTGTCGGGCCCTGTCGGGCCCTGTCGTGCTCTGTCGGGCTCTGTCGGGCTCTGCTGGGCTCTGTCGGGCTCTGTCGGGCCCTGTCGGGCTCTACTGGGCCCTGTCGGGCTCTGTCGGGCTCTGTCGGGCCCTGTCGGGCCCTGTCGGGCTCTGTCGGGCTCTGTCGGGCTCTGTCGGGCTCTACTGGGCTCTGTCGGGCTCTGTCGGGCTCTGTCGGGCTCTGTCGGGCTCTACTGGGCCCTGTCGGGCTCTGTCGGGCTCAATGGGGCCCTGTCGGGCTCTGTCGGGCTCTGTCGGGCTCTATCGGGCTCTGTCGGGCTCTATCGGCTCTACTGGGCCCTGTCGGGCCCTGTCGGGCTCTGTCGGGCCCTGTCGGGCCCTGTCGGGCTCTGTCGGGCTCTGTCGGGCCCTGTCGGGCTCTGTCGGGCCCTGTCGGGCTCTGTCGGGCTCTGTCGGGCTCTGTCGGGCTCTACTGGGCCCTGTCGGCTCTGTCGGGCTCTGTCGGGCCCTGTCGGGCTCTGTCGGGCTCTGTCGGTCCCTGTCGGGCTCTGTCGGGCTCTACTGGGCCCTGTCGGTCCCTGTCGGGCTCTGTCGGGCTCTGTCGGGCCCTGTCGGGCTCTGTCGGGCTCTGTCGGGCTCTGTCGGGCTCTACTGGGCTCTGTCGGGCCCTGTCGGGCCCTGTCGTGCTCTGTCGGGTTCTGTCGGGCTGTGCTGGGCTCTGTCGGGCTCTGTCGGGCCCTGTCGGGCTCTACTGGGCCCTGTCGGGCTCTGTCGGGCTCTGTCGGGCCCTGTCGGGCCCTGTCGGGCTCTGTCGGGCTCTGTCGGGCTCTGTCGGGCTCTACTGGGCTCTGTCGGGCTCTGTCGGGATCTGTCGGGCTCTGTCGGGCTCTACTGGGCCCTGTCGGGCTCTGTCGGGCTCTATGGGGCCCTGTCGGGCTCTGTCGGGCTCTGTCGGGCTCTATCGGGCTCTGTCGGGCTCTATCGGGCTCTACTGGGCCCTGTCGGGCCCTGTCGGGCTCTGTCGGGCCCTGTCGGGCCCTGTCGGGCTCTGTCGGGCCCTGTCGGGCCCTGTCGGGCTCTGTCGGGCTCTGTCGGGCTCTGTCGGGCTCTACTGGGCCCTGTCGGGCCCTGTCGGGCCCTGTCGGGCGCTGTCGGACTCTGTCGGGCTCTGTCGGGCTCTACTGGGCTCTGTCGGGCCCTGTCGGGCTCTGTCGGGCTCTGTCGGGCCCTGTCGGGCCCTGTCAGGCTCTGTCGGGCTCTGTCGGGCTCTACTGGGCTCTGTCGGGCTCTGTCGGGCTCTGTCGGGCTCTGTCGGGCTCTACTGGGCCCTGTCGGGCTCTGTCGGGCTCTGTCGGGCCCTGTCGGGCCCTGTCGGGCTCTGTCGGGCTCTGTCGGGCTCTGTCGGGCTCTACTGGGCTCTGTCGGGCTCTGTCGGGCTCTGTCGGGCTCTACTGGGCCCTGTCGGGCTCTGTCGGGCTCTGTGGGGCCCTGTCGGGCTCTGTCGGGCTCTGTCGGGCTCTGTCGGGCCCTGTCGGGCTCTGTCGGGCCCTGTCGGGCTCTGTCGGGCTCTGTCGGGCCCTGTCGGGCTCTGTCGGGCTCTGTCGGGCTCTGTCGGGCTCTACTGGGCCCTGTCGGGCTCTGTCGGCTCTGTCGGGCCCTGTCGGGCTCTGTCGGGCTCTCTCGGGCCCTGTAGGGCTCTGTCGGGCTCTACTGGGCCCTGTCGGGCCCTGTCGGGCCCTGTCGGGCTCTGTCGGGCTCTGTCGGGCTCTGTCGGGCTCTACTGGGCCCTGTCGGGCTCTGTCGGGCTCTGTCAGGCCCTGTCGGGCCCTGTCGGGCTCTGTCAGGCTCTGTCGGGCTCTGTCGGGCTCTACTGGGCCCTGTCGGGCCCTGTCGGGCCCTGTCGGGCTCTACTGGGCTCTACTGGGCTCTGTCGGGCCCTGTCGGGCTCTGTCGGGCTCTGTCGGGCTCTGTCGGGCTCTACTGGGCTCTACTGGGCTCTGTCGGGCTCTGTCGGGCTCTACTGGGCCCTGTCGGGCCCTGTCGGGCCCTGTCGGGCTCTGTCGGGCTCTGTCGGGCTCTACTGGGCCCTGTCGGGCTCTGTCGGGCCCTGTCGGGCTCTGTCGGGCCCTGTCGGGCCCTGTCGGGCTCTGTCGGGCCCTGTCGGGCTCTGTCGGGCTCTGTCGGGCTCTGTCGGGCTCTACTGGGCTCTGTCGGGCCCTGTCGGGCTCTGTCGGGCTCTGTCGGGCTCTACTGGGCCCTGTCGGGCCCTGTCGGGCCCTGTCGGGCTCTGTCGGGCTCTGTCGGGATCTACTGGGCCCTCTCGGGCTCTGTCGGGCCCTGTCGGGCTCTGTCGGGCTCTGTCGGCCCTGTCGGGCCCTGTCGGGCTCTGTCGGGCTCTGTCGGGCTCTGTCGGGCCCTGTCGGGCTCTGTCGGGCTCTGTCGGTCCCTGTCGGGCTCTGTCGGGCTCTACTGGGCCCTGTCGGTCCCTGTCGGGCTCTGTCGGGCTCTGTCGGGCCCTGTTGGGCTCTGTCGGGCTCTGTCGGGCTCTGTCGGGCTCTACTGGGCTCTGTCGGGCCCTGTCGGGCCCTGTCGTGCTCTGTCGGGCTCTGTCGGGCTCTGCTGGGCTCTGTCGGGCTCTGTCGGGCTCTGTCGGGCCCTGTCGGGCCCTGTCGGGCTCTGTCGGGCTCTGTCGGGCTCTGTCGGGCTCTGTCGGGCTCTACTGGGCTCTGTCGGGCTCTGTCGGGCTCTGTCGGGCTCTACTGGGCCCTGTCGGTCTCTGTCGGGCTCTATGGGGCCCTGTCGGGCTCTGTCGGGCTCTGTCGGGCTCTATCGGGCTCTGTCGGGCTCTATCGGGCTCTACTGGGCCCTGTCGGGCCCTGTCGGGCTCTGTCGGGCCCTGTCGGGCCCTGTCGGGCTCTGTCGGGCTCTGTCGGGCCCTGTCGGGCTCTGTCGGGCCCTGTCGGGCTCTGTCGGGCTCTGTCGGGCTCTGTCGGGCTCTACTGGGCCCTGTCGGGCCCTGTCGGGCCCTGTCGGGCTCTGTCGGGCTCTGTCGGGCTCTACTGGGCTCTGTCGGGCCCTGTCGGGCTCTGTCGGGCTCTGTCGGGCCCTGTCGGGCCCTGTCAGGCTCTGTCGGGCTCTGTCGGGCTCTACTGGGCTCTGTCGGGCTCTGTCGGGCTCTGTCGGGCTCTACTGGGCCCTGTCGGGCCCTGTCGGGCTCTGTCGGGATCTGTCGGGCTCTGTCGGGCTCTACTGGGCTCTGTCGGGCTCTGTCGGGCTCTGTCGGGCTCTACTGGGCCCTGTCGGGCTCTGTCGGGCTCTGTGGGGCCCTGTCGGGCTCTGTCGGGCTCTGTCGGGCTCTGTCGGGCCCTGTCGGGCTCTGTCGGGCCCTGTCGGGCTCTGTCGGGCTCTGTCGGGCCCTGTCGGGCTCTGTCGGGCTCTGTCGGGCTCTGTCGGGCTCTACTGGGTCCTGTCGGGCTCTGTCGGGCTCTGTCGGGCCCTGTCGGGCTCTGTCGGGCTCTCTCGGGCCCTGTAGGGCTCTGTCGGGCTCTACTGGGCCCTGTCGGGCCCTGTCGGGCCCTGTCGGGCTCTGTCGGGCTCTGTCGGGCTCTGTCGGGCTCTGTCGGGCTCTGTCGGGCTCTGTCGGGCTCTGTCAGGCCCTGTCGGGCCCTGTCGGGCTCTGTCAGGCTCTGTCGGGCTCTGTCGGGCTCTACTGGGCCCTGTCGGGCCCTGTCGGGCCCTGTCGGGCTCTACTGGGCTCTACTGGGCTCTGTCGGGCCCTGTCGGGCTCTGTCGGGCTCTGTCGGGCTCTGTCGGGCTCTACTGGGCTCTACTGGGCTCTGTCGGGCTCTGTCGGGCTCTACTGGGCCCTGTCGGGCCCTGTCGGGCCCTGTCGGGCTCTGTCGGGCTCTGTCGGGCTCTACTGGGCCCTGTCGGGCTCTGTCGGGCCCTGTCGGGCTCTGTCGGGCCCTGTCGGGCCCTGTCGGGCTCTGTCGGGGCCTGTCGGGCTCTGTCGGGCTCTGTCGGGCTCTGTCGGGCTCTACTGGGCTCTGTCGGGCCCTGTCGGGCCCTGTCGGGCTCTGTCGGGCTCTGTCGGGCTCTACTGGGCCCTGTCGGGCCCTGTCGGGCCCTGTCGGGCTCTGTCGGGCTCTGTCGGGCTCTACTGGGCCCTCTCGGGCTCTGTCGGGCCCTGTCGGGCTCTGTCGGGCTCTGTCGGGCCCTGTCGGGCCCTGTCGGGCTCTGTCGGGCTCTGTCGGGCTCTGTCGGGCCCTGTCGGGCTCTGTCGGGCTCTGTCGGTCCCTGTCGGGCTCTGTCGGGCTCTACTGGGCCCTGTCGGTCCCTGTCGGGCTCTGTCGGGCTCTGTCGGGCCCTGTTGGGCTCTGTCGGGCTCTGTCGGGCTCTGTCGGGCTCTACTGGGCTCTGTCGGGCCCTGTCGGGCCCTGTCGGGCTCTGTCGGGCTCTGTCGGGCTCTGCTGGGCTCTGTCGGGCTCTGTCGGGCTCTGTCGGGCCCTGTCGGGCCCTGTCGGGCTCTGTCGGGCTCTGTCGGGCTCTGTCGGGCTCTACTGGGCTCTGTCGGGCTCTGTCGGGCTCTGTCGGGCTCTGTCAGGCTCTACTGGGCCCTGTCGGGCTCTGTCGGGCTCTGTCGGGCTCTGTCGGGCTCTGTCGGGCTCTACTGGGCCCTGTCGGGCTCTGTCGGGCTCTGTCGGGCCCTGTCGGGCCCTGTCGGGCTCTGTCGGGCTCTGTCGGGCTCTGTCGGGCTCTACTGGGCTCTGTCGGGCTCTGTCGGGCTCTGTCGGGCTCTACTGGGCCCTGTCGGGCTCTGTCGGGCTCTGTGGGGCCCTGTCGGGCTCTGTCGGGCTCTGTCGGGCTCTGTCGGGCCCTGTCGGGCTCTGTCGGGCCCTGTCGGGCTCTGTCGGGCTCTGTCGGGCCCTGTCGGGCTCTGTCGGGCTCTGTCGGGCTCTGTCGGGCTCTACTGGGCCCTGTCGGGCTCTGTCGGGCTCTGTCGGGCCCTGTCGGGCTCTGTCGGGCTCTCTCGGGCCCTGTAGGGCTCTGTCGGGCTCTACTGGGCCCTGTCGGGCCCTGTCGGGCCCTGTCGTTCTCTGTCGGGCTCTGTCGGGCTCTGTCGGGCTCTACTGGGCCCTGTCGGGCTCTGTCGGGCTCTGTCAGGCCCTGTCGGGCCCTGTCGGGCTCTGTCAGGCTCTGTCGGGCTCTGTCGGGCTCTACTGGGCCCTGTCGGGCCCTGTCGGGCCCTGTCGGGCTCTACTGGGCTCTACTGGGCTCTGTCGGGCCCTGTCGGGCTCTGTCGGGCTCTGTCGGGCTCTGTCGGGCTCTACTGGGCTCTACTGGGCTCTGTCGGGCTCTGTCGGGCTCTACTGGGCCCTGTCGGGCCCTGTCGGGCCCTGTCGGGCTCTGTCGGGCTCTGTCGGGCTCTACTGGGCCCTGTCGGGCTCTGTCGGGCCCTGTCGGGCCCTGTCGGGCTCTGTCGGGCCCTGTCGGGCTCTGTCGGGCTCTGTCGGGCTCTGTCGGGCTCTACTGGGCTCTGTCGGGCCCTGTCGGGCCCTGTCGGGCTCTGTCGGGCTCTGTCGGGCTCTACTGGGCCCTGTCGGGCCCTGTCGGGCCCTGTCGGGCTCTGTCGGGCTCTGTCGGGCTCTACTGGGCCCTCTCGGGCTCTGTCGGGCCCTGTCGGGCTCTGTCGGGCTCTGTCGGGCCCTGTCGGGCCCTGTCGGGCTCTGTCGGGCTCTGTCGGGCTCTGTCGGGCCCTGTCGGGCTCTGTCGGGCTCTGTCGGTCCCTGTCGGGCTCTGTCGGGCTCTACTGGGCCCTGTCGGTCCCTGTCGGGCTCTGTCGGGCTCTGTCGGGCCCTGTTGGGCTCTGTCGGGCTCTGTCGGGCTCTGTCGGGCTCTACTGGGCTCTGTCGGGCCCTGTCGGGCCCTGTCGTGCTCTGTCGGGCTCTGTCGGGCTCTGCTGGGCTCTGTCGGGCTCTGTCGGGCTCTGTCGGGCTCTACTGGGCCCTTTCGGGCTCTGTCGGGCTCTGTCGGGCTCTGTCGGGCCCTGTCGGGCCCTGTCGGGCTCTGTCGGGCTCTGTCGGGCTCTGTCGGGCTCTACTGGGCTCTGTCGGGCTCTGTCGGGCTCTGTCGGGCTCTACTGGGCCCTGTCGGGCTCTGTCGGGCTCTATGGGGCCCTGTCGGGCTCTGTCGGGCTCTGTCGGGCTCTATCGGGCTCTACTGGGCCCTGTCGGGCCCTGTCGGGATCTGTCGGGCCCTGTCGGGCCCTGTCGGGCTCTGTCGGGCCCTGTCGGGCTCTGTCGGGCCCTGTCGGGCTCTGTCGGGGTCTGTCGGGCTCTGTCGGGCTCTACTGGGCCCTGTCGGGCCCTGTCGGGCCCTGTCGGGCTCTGTCGGGCTCTGTCGGGCTCTGTCGGGCTCTACTGGGCTCTGTCGGGCCCTGTCGGGCTCTGTCGGGCTCTGTCGGGCCCTGTCGGGCCCTGTCAGGCTCTGTCGGGCTCTGTCGGGCTCTACTGGGCTCTGTCGGGCTCTGTCGGGCTCTGTCGGGCTCTGTCGGGCTCTACTGGGCCCTGTCGGGCTCTGTCGGGCTCTGTCGGGCCCTGTCGGGCCCTGTCG